>NW_023462211.1:4093-20422 GCF_013731165.1 Rhagoletis pomonella | reverse complement strand
TGAATCATATGTTGATATGCTGACTTCTTTAGCAATAAATTTCTTATTAAAATAGACTCCCTGAACGTCTATACCCACGTATACTCCTCTGATATTATATAGCTTGAGCTTTTTTTTAAATTAGCTTAATTGCTGTTTATTATAATTATATTTAATGTTTTTCCTAAATACTTTATTAAATGTTCAGGAGGATTTAAGTTTTTCCAAAGCTATCGAAACAATCAATCTCATTATCGTTATCCTGTATTTGCACTATCCAAATTTATTATTCCACATTCTCTCTTAAATGGTTTACGTGGTAAAGTGTCACACATGAATACCCCTGTAAAATTTAGAATAAATTTTGAATACTTCTTCAAGTGTACATCAGTAAGAGGTCTTCTAGGTAGCCTCATTAAGAGTTTTTTTGGTATGGTTTTAAATATAATCCGAATCCCTTTTTATAAGGCTTTAAAAACATTCCTTTTCCCATTGAAATATCTTCCATTGTATTATTATGACGTTTCGCCTCCAATAACTTCTCCTTTCCAGTTTTTATAGCATTGATTGTTTTAATAATTCCTGCTGTACCGCCAGATAGACTTCCAAGTGCTCCTAATGCTACGAATAAAGGCGTTAATGGGAGAAATCCTCCAGATTTAGGTAATGGTATTACATGTGGTGCTTTTATTATAGACTTTTTCCCTCTAAAAATATTATTTACAACCTTTCGTGAAATTTTTATTGCATCTTTTCAGTTATTACTTTTCTTTAAATTTTGTTTAGCACTTTTTAAAGCATGTTTGAAGAGCTGACAACCAGTTTTTCCTCCCACTTTCTTAGTTTTACTATAAATGTTCCCCATACCGAATTTCGTTTTTGCCTGCATTATAATTGTAACTAACCAAGCATTTGTTTTCTCACTAAGATTGCTATCCTTCGCTTTAACTCTTTCCCAAGCCTTCTCAGTTAATTTTTTATCAGCAATATGTCGGTTATCTAAATCTTTATTATATAAATATGATATATCACGTACTCAACAAGCAGTGTCTAGTAGATTAATCCCTCAATCTCCTCTTACTAAAAGTTTCCGTAGTTTCGTTCCAGGTTCACAAAATTGATAACTGGGCAAATGAAGTTCAATAGGAAGCTTATTAATTATATTGGTTATAAAACCTTTTCCAACGACTAACGATTTATAAATAAACCTTTTTTCATAAATAACTCTCATATAAAATAATATTATATTCAAATAAACGCTGAAGTTTTTTAATAAATTTATGGTTCTATATAATTAAATTTTAAATTTCTAAATACTAATTCAACAGTTAAGTTATATTCAAATACAATATTATTATGTGCTTTAGAATAAACTTCTATATCATATATCGCTTCCCTATTTGTTCTACTATAATACCTTAACTTAGTCTTAATATCTAAACCCCTTCTTTTATATTCATGCTGGTTTTTGTGTTGCTCCATAATATACTCCACAATTTCAACGCCAACCACTGTTAAAAATTTGCTATTGTCATCCTCTGCATCCCATTTTTTGTTAAAAAAAGCATGGGCTGCTCTGACTGGGATGCCCAAAACCTGTAACCGGGGACCCTCATCTTCATCTTCAATACTTATATATGGGGTTTCCATGTCTTCAAAGCACAACATCTCCAATTCAAAATCGAAGTTGTACTCTCCATGATGCTCGCTATTGAGGATTCGATTTACTCCAGGCATGATGTGTTTTAGTAGCTTTAAACAAAGTAATAATTTCTAATGTACAGTATTAGCGTGTGTTTAAACATTTCATAACTATATAAAAAGCATTGAGGTGAACTGTTGATAAAGAACATATTTAAATATACATATACTTTAGTAATCTATTTTATGCTTCATAATATGATTCAATTAAAAATGTGGAAATAATCTTGAACTCAATGTTGCTGTCAAAGAATATATTTATTTTTTATTACCCTATTTAAATATTATTATATGAGTCAAATCAAATGCTAATATTATAATTAGCCTTGATCTTGATTTCATCATCATTGTTTGCCTAATAAGTATAGAAACGCCAAGTGGACGATAACGAATCCCACATAAACATATAAAAAAATGCTTATAAAATTATGTGTATATTTAAATGTTTTATTCATCTAGCATTATTCATTCACATATTGCTAACTTAGTGAGAAAAGATCTTAAGCATACTTTTTTATGAAAACTCATATTTTGATACAGAAAGCAGGAGATATTAATAATACATCGTTTCGAAAAAGATTAAGATACTTGTTTTTCTCGTTTATATTCATTGAAAGACAAATTTATTAAATTCAAAAGAGTCACCGAATGTCTAACAAATTCAAAAATAATACGAAATCTTTTAATCTTTCACATATGAATGGAAGAGTCTGTTGATGTTGATGATGAGAACAAAAAAAATTAATTTGAAATAAAATAAAGTTTTATAATTACTTATTTATTTTTTATTTATTATTAGATATTTAATGAAGAAATAAAGTTTCTTAATATTATTACATTTTTTCAGCACATATAGAATTTTCATGATATTTACAAGTATTTATATTTATATTTTTATTATATAAATTCTTTAAATTTGGACAACTTAAATCATCTAAATTATATAAAATAATATCGTATCTGAATAAACGTTGAATCCATCTGATTTTCTCCAATCCTTTAGCATAGAATATATAATTTTTTCTTTTCATTAATGAATGGATATATTCAATAACAGCCATTAACCCATTAATGCCTGCCCATAGACCCGCTGGTACGATTTTGATGAAATTTTTAAATATGTGCCTGGGAGGCCATAGAAGTTGATAGAAAAAAAAAAAAATTTTTACATGCGAACACACCTTAGATATGACATGGGTATTTAAATACCCGACAGGCATTAACATTAACTTTGAAATAACTCCAAAAAAAACACCATTGGCTATTGTTTTGACGTTTTGTGCATTATTGACATTTGCCAAATGTTTTTTTATGCACCATCATCCCACATGTAAAAAAAAATACTTATAGTGATATAAAAAGGTAAAATAAACAAGAAAAAAGTGATAAGAAATAAATTGGCTGATTATAAACATTTGTAAGTACACATGATCTTTTTTCGTTATATTTTATGTAAAATTATAAATATATGTCTCAATATATTATAGAATATTCAGAATGATTCGTCGGCAGAAAGTTCTCACTGCTATCGAGCTGCAAGCTATTTTAGATAGTTGGTCTGATGGAGATAGTGATGGAGAGGATAACTTTGTCCAACACGCAGACGCCGTTGATATTATCATAACGCCACCCGATGTCGATATTCTGAGTGACAATGAGGAATTGGACGACAATATTCAATTGTTGCGCGATGACCCGGAGCTGCCTCATGAGATTGCAGGGCAATTTGAAATTCAATGCGTTTACGATGACAGCAACGAGCACTTGCCATCGGGTTGTGATGGTGATACCGTAAATGAACCCGATTTTGAACAAGAAGAAGAAGATGATACACCGGTGGCCTCGACATCTAGTGGTCGTGGTCGCAAATCAACGCTTAAATCAAGTAAGCCACCTAAGCGACCCAGAATCGAAGAGGGCATGAAACCAAAATGGTCTCGGTCGCAAAATTATCAATTCACTAAGATTCCATTCGATGATTCGGCCACTTCACACAAAGCGTTGTATGAGAAAATTGGTGACATGAATCCAGTGCAGCTTTGGGAAATGTTCATCGATGAGGAGGTGTTGAACATGTTGGTTACTTCAACCAACCAATATGCTGCGACCAAAAATTGTCCTTCGTTCATAACATCAATTAGCGAAATGAAATCGTTTTTGGGCGTGTTGTATATAACCGGTTACCATACATTGCCGCAAATATATAGTTATTGGTCAAATCGGGAATCATTAGGATGCGCGCTAATAAAAGAATGTATTTCAAGAGACAGATTCAAACGAATCAAACAGTTCTTTCACGTGTGTGACAACTCAGCATTGGATATGAAAAACAAATTTGCAAAAGTAGCACCATTGAATGACTTATTGAACAAAAAATTTCTTCAATTTGGTGTTTTCTCTCACAACCTTTCCATTGATGAACAAATGATTGCCTACTACGGCCGACATTCGTGCAAAATGTTCATCAAGGGAAAACCAATTCGTTTCGGGTACAAGTATTGGTGTTTGGCTTCGTCAGAAGGCTACTTGTATCAACTACTTCCATACGCTGGTGCATCAGAACAGGAGGACCCAGGTTTCGGACTGGGAGAACGTGTTGTGCTATCACTTCTTTCACATCTGCAGGCCCGCGCCAAGCACACGGTTACCTTTGACAACTTCTTTACAAGTCACAAACTTATGACTCGTTTGTCGAACGATGGATTCTTCGCTTTGGGAACTGTTCGTGATAATCGGACCAATCATGCCCCATTAATGAACATCAAGGAAATGAAAAAGAAGCCTCGCGGGACGTCTGACTTTCGTTTCGACACGAACAATTCTATTTTGGCGGTGCGTTGGAATGATAATGCGGTAAGTTATATGTGCAAAGAAACATTTCAATTTGACTATCGGTTCATTTTGATCTTTACGTCCATCGTTGATGTGTTCTTCATTCATTCTTATCTTTTCAGGTCGTGACCTTATTATCGAATTTCCTAAGCCATACACCAATGGTCCGCGCGAAACGGTATGATCGAAAGCAACGGAAAATGGTTACTATTGAGCAGCCGTATTTGGTCAACGAATACAATCATCTTATGGGAGGTGTGGACCTTTTTGACAATGCAATGAATAATTATCGAATTCGGATTCGGGGAAAAAAGTGGTATTGGCCATTAATAACAAATGCGTTTGACGCGGCTATGGTAAATGCATGGAAGTTACATTGCTTCTGTCGCAAGTATGACAAGAAGCCACCGATGTCTCAATATGAATTTCGAGTGGAGGTGTGTGAATCGATTATGATCAAGTCCAGTTATCATCATCCGGGTAGAACGTCGGCTTCCGGGGCACAACTGGCAATGCGTTACGACCGTATGGATCATTTCATCGGAAAACTTAATACTCGTCATCGTTGTCCGCAATGCGGTGGCAAAACTGAATATGGTTGCTTGAAGTGCCAAGGAACTTGCATCCCGCTACTTGCTTTCTGGATTACCACAACGGCGTTGAACCAGATAAGAAAAAGATTGCCAAGGCTAAGTAATCTATTTCTTATAAATATAATAATTTCTCAAAAAAATAAAAAAAAAATTCTATTTAATTATGCGTTTTATTCACTGCAAATTAAATGTTTCCATATAGGAAAAAAAAGACTTTTTGTGTACCCACATTGGACTGTCGGGTATTTAAATACCCATTTTCATTTAACCAGGTGTAACGGCCAGGTGTGTTGAGATATCTCTATAGCGTTTTTTTCATTACATGAAGGACACCTGAAGCTATCTGGTAAGGTGAGCTTTTTTCGTTTTTCCCATTTCCCTATATTTGGGAGCGCTTTTCCTAAGCATTTTCCGATAAAAAAAAAACCTCGATTTTGGATTAAAAAAAAAAGTTTTTAACGAAAACAATATACTGACATAATTTTATTTTTTAAGGCCCATTCTTCCTCTTCAATCAAAAAAATATAACTTCGATATCTCTTTCCTAGCCCGAGCTAGAATTTATTTAGTGACACCACTTTCTTGGGTATTTAAATACCCATTAGGCAGGAATGGGTTAAAGTCGAATCACCATCTTACCATTTTAATCCATGATGATTATGATATAACCAGTTATTAGTTTTATCCCGTATCGCTAACTTGGATTCTTCAAAAGGAGGTTGAATAAGAAACGTTTTTATATATGATATATACGTTATATATATGTTGATATGCTGACTTTTTTAGCAATAAATTTCCTATTAAAATAGACTCCCTGAACGTCTATAGCCAACGTATATTCCTCTAACATTATATAGATTGAGCTTTTTTTAAATTCGCTTAAAAAATAGTCTTATGAATTTCTATAAAAGTTTATATTATTTTTTTTAGAGTCTATTCAAATCCTATTTAAATAATTGTGAACATAAGTATGTATTAGAACCACCAATTTTATTAACTAATCGATCACTCTCCGCTGAGTAATGAAAACCAAATATCAAATTAATCTTTTTATATACTACATTTGTATTCTTGTTATATGTCATATGAATACGGCAAATCCATATTATAGTATTAAAAGTTAAGAAATTTCCAAATCCATGTAATGTTTGTAACTTTTAACATCAATGAATGTGACATCTGAGCGTAGTGTGATATCATCTCCAGTAACAATTTCAATTTCACCGTTACTTAAAATTTTCTCAAATGCAACCTGGCGATACACAAAACAAGAAATATTCAGTTTACGTTGAAGGAAATCACTATCATATGTACAGCGAATTCATAGCATAATATTATCTTCATATTGAAGCTGAAAATGTCTATAAAAGGGTTGTGAGCTCTCAATTATTCCCGAAATATTTTTCTCTTTTTGTACTAGATCTTGCCTTAATGCTTCTATGGCTTCCTGTGTTGTTAAAATTTTTTCGGATTAGATGTAGGCGCTTCTGATGTCGTTTCAGGAATAGATGTTTTATTTACACTGAACCAAAAATCCATCTCTAGATCAAAGAAAAACTTTCCTTACTTTAAAATCGAAAACTCTTCCTCATTATATTTATTTTTTTATTTTAATTGTTTATTAGTAAATGTGGTTTTTCCCGTACCACGCGGGGTTTTAATTTAAAATATTGATGGCCATAATATACTATAAGATACTTTTTTCCTATCCAGTAGTACTCTACTTCAGGAAGAGGATTTTTAGGTATTTCATCACAAAACACCTGTAGGCCACGCGATTCCACATCTTCAGTAGATATTACATTCCATAGGTTCTCCATTTGTATAAAATTCAATCTATAAACGTATATAAAAAATAGAATATCAGGTATGTTCTGAAATTCGTTCGATTTGAAATCGATAAGATTTTGGAAATATTTTTATGGATTTTTAATCATAAAACTCATAATTTGGTATTGATACCGGTGATATAACATCGCTGATGGTTCTATTATATATTTGTTTATATAAATAATATTCAATCTTTTCATCAGAAATAACGATCAATATGTAGCAAATCATATTGATTTCAAAATCGTTCGATTTACAGAACATGTCTGTATATGTATATATATTTTAAAATTAGAAAACATTCTTTCTTTTATTATTAGATCTTTTTAGTAAAAGCTTACCTTCGTCCTTTGTTTAATTTATATATGTTTATATAGTTTACTTAAAAACTTAAGGCAAAAATGGACCTTAATTTGCTGTGAAAATTTCTTTGATAAATGAGAACTCAGCTCAATAAAGAGATAAGTTTATATACTACATTTTCATTTCTCTAATAAGCATAAGAATTCAAAAATTAGCTGGCTTTCAAAACTTCAATCACTTTTAATAAATCAATGCCAATTTAAAAAGAATTTAAAAATAGCCAAACAAAAAATTCTATGCTATACATATGTATATATTTAATTTCTCTGATAAGCCCCAAGTTGTGGTGTGATTTTTAAAACACTAATATATTAGCCTATTCATCTTTTTTATTAATATAAGAATGACCTTGATCTTGATTTCATCATCATTGTTTGTCTAATAAGTATATTAATGCCAAGTGGACGATAACGAGCCCACATAAATATATAAAAAAATGCTTAAATGCTAAAAAAATGCTTGACTTACTGAAAAAAGTCGTTAAGTCCACTTGTTATGAAAACTCATCGAAATAATGCATACAAGAAACATTAGATATTTACTCGACTTTTTTGCACATTGAGAAAATCTATGAAAATTTAGAACTTATGTGAATTAATAAACAGTTATTTATTGTATGAAAAATTATGACTTGTATGAGGTAATAAGACTATTACATGAAAATTTGGAACTTATATGAGTTAATAAAATTAGTACTTATATGAAAATTAATGAAAATTGTATAAGTTGATAAATTTAATACAAACTGTATTTTAAATGGGGTTTTGTATAATTATTAGTTGTATGAAAAATTGTATCAGAGTCGAAAATGTATGGGAAAAAAGATGAAATTTCTAGATATGAGAATTCACCAAAAATAGCATATGTAAGAAACATTAGATATTTACTCGGCTTTTATATAATTTATATTGAAAGTGATCACTTATAAAAATAATAAACTATATATACTATTCTATTAATCAGCTAACTGCTTAACAAGGCTGTTCTATTAAACAGATAACTGCTAAACAGGGCTGTTCTATTAAACAGCTAACTGCTAAACAGGGCTATTCTATTAAACAGCTAACTGCTAAACAGGGCTGATCTATTAAACAGATAACGGTTAAACTAGATACTACAATGAAACTCAACATGAAAAGTGATGAAATTAAACGATTTCTAGAAAGGAATTTTAAATATATATTAGATCATCATAGAAACATTATACAAAATGGATGTATATTAACGGAACAGATGGAAAATGGGTCTTGGATAAAATCTATATATGGAAAACATTTTACGATCTGTCCTTGGAGTAATAATGATACTGAATCAGGCCCTGATACATGTAATTGTTTTTTCATAGAAAGACAACATAAAAATGTTGTGAACTTAATAAATTTATATAATAACTATTATAATGAAGAAACCAAGGAAAATATTGATTTAAAAAATCTCATATGTGAGATTAATAAATTCAATAAAAAAATGTCCAAATAAAACAATAAAACACATATGTATGTATATTGTAATATTAGAACCCATATGTTCCTTTGCATATACTTCATTCATACACAAACATATAAACATACATACTTCATTCATACATAACACAAACATATAAACATACATACTTCATACCTACATAACACAAACATATAAACATACATACTTATTTATATATTTACAACAATAATTAATCTACGTACTAATAAGAGAAATTAGAGTAAGAAGAAGAAGACTATTTTTAAGAGATAAAATGGAATGTAAGCTTTACTTAAAAGAGGTTTATTGCAAATAAAGAAATATTAAGACGTTGAGTTATTTCACAGACACCAAAGTGAGCGTTTGTGTTTTAATAACGTTAATGGCGACGAGGAAAAAAAAATATTAAAGAAATATTTAAAAGGAATTAAATATTTGGTATTTCTAAAAGTGAACTGCTAAATAAGCTTAGCTATATTTTAAGCTGAAGAAAATAAGAACAATGTGAAAACTATGAAATTAAATCAAAAACTACATTTAAATATGTGCCCTAGCCTACGGGACTCTTGCAAAGCCTTTGTGAAGTTTACCACACGTAAAGCTCTACAAATTTATTTGTGAAGTTATTAAAACAAAGTTTTTTGACTATTCGTAAAAAGCAAGAAAGTACAATAGCAAAATAAGGGCAAATGAAAGTGGCCCCAATTGAAAAAGAATATAAAAAAACGGAATTCTGTGAAAATAAAGTCATGTACATACATCTATATGTATGACCTCTATGAAGGTGAACTAAGTTCCAATAAGACTAAAATATAAAATCCCAATGCATAACCTCTGTGAAGGTGAACTGAGAGAAAAAATAAAAACAAATATAAAGACTTGCAACCTTTTCAAGGACAAATCCGATCAAAATTTTTGAGAGACATCAGTTGTCCGTTAGCAGTAATTTATTTTGACTCTTACTTAAGAGAAATAAAGATTTTATAAAAACAAAATATTCGTATTTCATCAGCCAAAAAAACACCAGAATATAACAACAACAATTTAACCATATCACCGATTTAACCATTTGACTCTTACTTAAGAGAAATAAAGATTTTATAAAAACAAAATATTCGTATTTCATCAGCCAAAAAGACACCAGAATATAACAACAACAATTTAACCATATCATCGATTGCATATCACTCCGATATTTTTCAATAAGCTGCAGTTGTGCTTACCTGCAGCCGTTTACTTATATAGTGGCCATTCTCACTCTCACAAAAGACAAAAAAAAAAAAACAAAGAAAAAACAAATACGTAAAATAAATAAAAGTAACAAATGCAAATACTACAAATAATGAAAGAGGCGTCAAGTACCTACATATAAAACAACAATATAATAATCGTAACAAAAAAAAACGATTGCCTTAAATTTAAACTTACAATCGAGTAAGCCGCGCTCAGAAAAACGATTACTTGAATTTAAACTTACAACAAAAATAAATTGATTGGAAGAAAAAGCGTAACAACAACAAAATATTTTATGAACACAGCGCAAGAAGAGGAGGCACATTTGGACAGCAACCAGGTCATATCATACTCATTCAAACCTTACGCGTCCGTCACTTAGAGTAGCAACCGGCATTAAAGCAACAACTAGAATAGTAAAATGCAAACACAACAATATCAACAACAATAAGTATGAATACATTTCGCTACATATTTATCATATTACAACAATAACTAGAATAGTAAAATTCAAACACAACAATATCAAAAACAAGAAGTATAAGTACATTTACACATTTCACTACATGTTTATTATATTACACCAAAAAACTATCAAAGCAATTGCAAACACAACAACATCAACAACAAAAGTATAGGTACATTAGGCTACATGTTTATTTCTTTTCTTTCGGTTTGTATCTATTAACCAGGAATTTTTATTCTTTTTTTTTAATTTTTCATTCATATTTGCTTATCATATTAAAACAAAAAAAAACAATATGGATGCACTAGAGATAAACAGATTTAATTTGGTTTTAACCTGTATAAAAAACATTGAAAGTTTTGACGGTAGTGATCCGAATCAGCTACCCGATTACATAAACCAAGTAGAAAACAATCTTCCAACTATTTCGGAGTTTGATACTAACAACAAAAATATTTTGTTTGGCTATATTAAAAACAAATGTGTTGGCAAAATTAGAGAAGCAATTCATAGGTACGCAAATGTAACGACTTGGGAGATTTTAAAAGATATTTTAACTAAAAACTTTGGCGAAAAATATAGTAGCAATGATTTGATGGATGATCTAAAAACTTGTAAATTACCAGGAACTATAGAAAATTATTATTTTAAAATTAATAAGCTTGCCAATAGGATTCACAATAGAAACTTAACCCATGGGGATAGTGTATATACAACAGATGAAGTTAATAGGATTTCACTTAAAACGTTCAGAGACCATCTTCCTGAACCAACACGCACTATGATATTTGCCAGAGACCCCAAACCATTGGAAGATGCCTTTAAGATAATAGTAGATGCATGACATCAACATTACACGCAGTTTGGTCCAGCAAAAAGAGACTATATGAATACAAGTATGAGAACAAATTTCAGTGATAATTACAATAATCCTAATAATAGGCCAAATAACAATAATACAGTACCAAAAGCTCAAGAAGCTTCCCCCTATCTAAATAAACCGTTTTATAATCCTAATTTTTATCATAATATACCTTCCAATTCCAATTCAACAGGTCAGACAAGACGATCAAATTTTTCTCAAGCAAAAAATAGAAACTTTCCACATTTTAACCCGGAAACTAGTTCTTATCAAACTAGACAATCAACAAATAGAAGTTTTACACATCCTAACCCCGAAACTACTTCCTATCAAACTAGGCAGCCAGCACACAACTTTACCAATAATAACCAACAAATCGAACCTATGGAAATAGGAAATTCGAATGTAAATTTTCCTGTAGCAGAGGAGCAAAACTTCCTTACATAGTAGTTAATAATCCCGTAAAGAAAATAAGATTCATAATTGACACTGGAGCTGAATTTAGTATAATTAACCCTAATATCTGCCACCCTAATTTTAAGCAAAATGTGAACGTAGTAGCAAGAGCACTAGGTACAAAAATATCAATAACAAAACTTTGCAAATTTCCTATGTTCAAAGAGTTTAATTTAAATAATTATTTCTGTGAGTTTTTGGAATATGCTTTCAATGAAAACTTTGATGGCCTTATAGGTAATAATATTTTACAAGATCTATGTTGCATCATCGATTTACCTAATCGACAATTAATTACTAGTAATGCCGTTGTTACTATATTTTTGAATAAAGAAGAAGAAGCTTATGATGATATAGCTTATAAAGAAGGGTTTGTTTTTAATTGCGAGATTGAAAGAGCTAACATATTATCCCACATTCGAACGAGCCACCTAGAAGACTATGAAAGAGAAAAATTGTTAAAAATTATTAGGAAATTTAAACAAATATTTTACGATAAAGACGACAGTCTAACCTTTACTAATGAAATAAAGCATAGGATTGCAACGAAGCATGACATGCCTGTTTATTCCAAGCTATATAGATATCCTGAGGTACATAAAGCAGAAGTTAATAATCAAATAGAAAATATGCTAAAACAAAATATAATAAGACACTCTAATAACCCTTATAATAGCCCAATATGGATCGTTCCAAAAAAATTAGATTCGTCCAATAAACAGAATTGGCGCATAGTGATTGATTATCGCAAACTTAACGATATTACCATTGAAGATAGATTCCCAATGCCAAATATTGATGATATTTTTAATAAACTAGGCAAATATCAGTACTTCTCTACTCTTGATTTGGCAAAGGGATTCCATCAGATAGAGGTTCATCCGGATGACATTCAAAAAACCGCGTTTTCTACAGCAACTGGCCATTATGAGTTTTTGCGCATGCCGTTTGGGCTCCGTAATGCGCCAGCAACTTTTCAAAGACTGATTAACAACGTATTGAAAGAATACATTGGTTCAATCTGTTTAGTTTATTTAGATGACGTTCTAATTTTTTCTAAAAGCAATTAGAAGCAATAGAGAAAGTATTAAAACGTTTAAGCCAGGCCAATTTGAAGTTGCAAGTTGACAAATGCACGTTTCTCGCCAAAGAAACTGAGTTCTTAGGCCACGTTGTCACTGCCGAAGGCATCAAACCTAACCCTGAAAAGTTGAAAGCTATAGACAAAATAGCTTTACCAAAAACTCAAAAAGAAATCAAATCATTTTTAGGCATAACCGGTTTTTATAGACGCTTTATTAAAGACTACTCAAAGATAGCGCATCATCTTATCAAATATTTAAAGCAAGGAGCGAAAATAAACACAAGTGATAAAGAATACAAAACAGCATTTGAAAAATTTAAAAAATTACTTAAAAATGATCCTATACTTATTCATCCCGATTTCGATAAAACGTTTACGCTTGTAACCGATGCAAGCAATTTTGCGTTAGGAGCTGCACTTATGCAAGGAAACAGAGCAGTATCCTTTGCAAGCCGCACATTAAATGGGCATGAAAAAAACTATAGTACAATAGAGAAGGAATTATTAGCCATTGTGTGGGCTACAAAGTATTTTCGTCCTTACCTTTTTGGCCGTGGGTTTGTAATAAAAACAGACCACCGCCCTTTAGTTTGGTTAAACAATATTAAGGAACCTAATGCAAAAATCCAACGATGGAAAATTAAGCTAAATGAATTCGATTTCGATATAAATTACATAAAGGGAAAGGAAAACGTAGTAGCTGATGGTCTAATGCAAAAATCCAACGATGGAAAATTAAGCTAAATGAATTCGATTTCGATATAAATTACATAAAGGGAAAGGAAAACGTAGTAGCTGATGGTCTAAGTAGGTTAAGTTATGAAGCATCAAATAGCGAAATTGAAGTAAATTTACACGAGTTTTTCGATGAGGACGCCGATACAGTTCACAGCGCAGAAAGCGACGATGCTGACTACATCAAAATTACAGAAAATCCAATAAATATGTTCAAAAATCAAGTATTTATACAAACTTCAAACGAAAACTCCTGTAAAACGTTGTAGTTTTTTGTCCAAATATTGAGCTATACAAAGAATTTCAATCTTTGTATATTAATTATTTTGCGAAAAACAAAAACCTAAAAGTATTAAAAGCTAATTTATTTATAGAAGACATAACTGATAGAGAAACACTTTTGCAGTTAATTGAAAAAACGCATATTAAAAATAATCACAGGGGTATTAATGAGGTTTATGAGGAATTAGGGAAAGATTATTTTTACCCCAAATTTTAAAAAGAAATTCAAAAATACATCAACAGTTGCGAAATATGTAAGCTCGCAAAACACGATAGGTCCCCTATAAAATATAATTTAAATATTACGCCCACCCCAACAAAGCACAACGATATTGTGCATGTAGATATATGGTACCCACAACGAGGCACCATGTACCTGACGACTATAGATAAGCTCACGAAGTATGCAACTGCGTACTACTTAGAAGATAGAACCTGGGTGTCAATACTTAAAGCACTTAAACAAAGAATACAGTATTTAGGGAAGCCAAATCTTTTAATATTCGACAATGAGTTAGACACTGCAGTGATTGGAGAATTTTAAAAGAACAAGAAATAAAGTTCCATAATACGACAGCGTATCTGAAAACTGGCAATGCAGATATCGAAAGGCTACACTGAGGGAAATAATGCATAGTAAAAATGAATACTTTATATTTGATTATCGTTTAAAAATGTTCGTATTTAAAAATAATAAATTTATTACGCACGTATTTGCCTGTTCACATCTGAGTATGTATATGTAAGTGTACATACGCACCCCAAGCATGCAGAGCGCCGCTCTGAGAGCGGCTACAACACACACATACATACATAGTACAAATCGCGTGCTGTGGTGTTGATGGATATTCAACATTTGAAAGCAAATTTGTATGCATGGGTGTAGCTGAGTGCGCAAGGATGCTTGTCACAAGTTGTTGATATCCGGAGATGATCTGGTTCGAATTCAACTACAGGCAACATGCAAATTAAATTTTTTTTTTAGTTTTTGTCTTGAGATTATTCACTTCGCGGATGCTTTTTAGTATGAACGCGGTCATTTCAATATGCGCGTAATTGAATTGAATATTTACCAATATACAGTACTTTCGTTGACGTTTATAGTAAGATCAATTACGTTTCTATTTGATTTTAATATTTTTTCCCCTCAGTGTACGTGGAACCCTTAATGAGCATATTAGACTCTTTAATGCGGATCCAAATAATAAAGATGATTCACACTACTACTAATTTTCGACCAATTGATCCTGTGAATAATATAATTGCACAAGAAGAAATATCTAAGCTTTCACAAATAATGCATCAGAAGAAAATTAAACGAATAAATAAATTAAATCAAAAAGCCAATAGAGTTGACACAGAAAGTTTTGCCAACAGCATTGTTAATAACAACAGGGTTAGCAAAGCAAAACCTAAATACAAGAAAATTATTAATTATAAACAAGATGGAAATTACTTAGTATCAAACGATAACAAGTTCAAAAAAATATATAAATCCCAAGTTAAGCGAAAGACATAAAAAAAAAATAAATAAAAAATAAATAATTAAGTTTATGTTAACAAATGAAAAAAATATTTACTTGCTTTTTTTTTTTTATAAGTTAAATATTGATTTCCAAGTAAAGAAATTCTGAATAATCAGGGACTGCTTATTCCGGCGGTGGAGGTATAATATTAGAACCCATATGTTCCTTTGCACATACTTCATTCATACACAAACATATAAACATACATACTTCATTCATACATAACACAAACATATAAACATACATACTTCACTCCTACATAACACAAACATATAAACATACATACTTATTTATATATTTACAACAATAATTAATCTACGTACTAATAAGAGAAATTAGAGTAAGAAGAAGAATACTATTTTTAAGAGATAAAATGAAATGTAAGCTTTACTTAAAAGAGGTTTATTGCAAATAAAGAAATATTAAGACGTTGAGTTATTTTACAGACACCAAAGTGAGCGTTTGTATTTTAATAACGTTAATATATACTATCATTGTAAAATTAAACGTATTTGATATTTATTCATTAAAAATGTTAGCAGCGGAATTGGGAAAATTATTAAATATATATAGTTGTATATTGAAAAAGAACATGTTAATCTTTTTAATTTGGGAAAATTATAAAATATATATAGTTGTTGTATTGAAAAAGAGCATGTTAAACCTTTCGTAGCCATAATCAACAAAAAATTATCTATTATAAAATACTATACAGTGGAGCATATGTATATGTACGTACATATATACATATATAGGCAAATTCTTATCGACGGGTGGAATATATTTGTATGTTTTAAATGAACATTCCTATATACGGGTGGAGCAAACATATTTAAATGTTTATATGAGCATTCTGAATGCATATGTATAGCATAAAATTTTTTGTTTGGCTATTTTTAAATTCTTTTTAAATTGGCATTGAT
>NW_023462211.1:0-3993 GCF_013731165.1 Rhagoletis pomonella | reverse complement strand
ACTCAAGAATGATAGAATACAAGATTGCGCCGATCAGAGAGGATTTTTGAGAATAACTTTTGTGTGACGTCACACTGGTGCAATTGCGAGAGAGAAATGCCAAAACGTGAGCAAGAATGGAAGAAGAAGGAAAAATGTTGCAAAGAAAACGTAAACAAGTTGCACAAGTGTGACGTCATGCAAACCACGATTCTGTCAAATTCGTTAAGAGAGGAATAGCGGTCCGAGATCGGCGCAACCTTTGTATTCTCTCAATCGTGACTATAACTATAATCAACAGCAAAGCTATAATTCATATAATTGTGGACATTTATGCTTAAAATTCTTATTATCAAAATAAATAAGTAATTATAAAACTTTCTTTCATTTCAGATTAAATTTTATTTGTTCTCATCATCAACATCAACAGGCCTTTCCATTCATATACACATACATATTAAATACTTAGCAATCAACTATGTGCACATTATTAACACACTTTTCTAGGGGTGGAGCATCTATATATGTATATACATATGTACGTATGTACGTTTGTATATATTTCTGACTGCATACCAACACACTTTACTAATTTTCGACATATAAACCACCTGGTATCGGATTTCTCAGATTTCCATCAGCGGTACACCCTGTGATCGATTCCGGTTCTGAATGGTATCGGACTTCTCAGATTTCCATCAGCGGTACACCCTGTGATCGATTCCGGTTCTGGAGACGGATTTGTCATCAGCGACATCTTGCGGCTTTTATCTGGGTTCTGAGCTTGGATTTCGATCGGCGACATCTTTTGGCGGAGCAGCAAAGCTTGCTCCGGTTGAGCCACCGGAGCAGCAGCAAACCTTATGGCGGTTCTGGAACCGCCATATATATACTACTCATACAGATCGAGCATTTAACTCTGGCAAGGCATTTGCACAGTAATCTTCAAATATCGCGAAACCCAGGTAGTTATGCACTGAAGTATGTGCGTACATATATATATTATGTGGCGAATGTACCCCAAAAGGAAGATAACAATAGATGCAAATCTAATAAGAATTTAAAAGAACTGAGTCGGCGCAACCGGTACGCAAACACTGAACAGGGATGTGATACAAAAAACCATACGCTAGAATACTGAAGATTGAATACTTGATTTGGGTAGATTTATAATATTTAGTCGCAACGCAAAAAGCTTTTATCTAATTCTGCTGATTAGTCGCAAGTATTTTGTAGATATGTACCCATTAACACAAAGATCCCGAACTTCGCGAGAACCATTTGTTTGTATACACAAGCATGTATGTATGTGGTGGGATACGATGGTAGCAAATGCGCACAAAGATAAATTGATAGATTAATCCACTAAGGACGTAAGTGGTTGGATTTTAACGCCGGCGCAACCGGTTCAAATCGGTACGGGAGGGATGTAACTAACGCGAAGACGAATACGAGAAGTAGGTGAAAAAAGTAAATCACTGTGTATACACATATGTACCGATTTAGCAATTCATGCGAGCAAAGCACCTTGACACAATCTCTATTCGTTATGTATAAGCACAAATCCCGAATTTATTATGTGCACACAAGTACGCGCGTACCTACATACATACATACATATGTGTACCGATGTGGCACAAAAAAGGGCCAATGTTTACCAGAAATATTTCGATAGATGCAAATCTAAGAATATAAATTGTTGGTTTTTGAGCGCCGGCGCAAGCGAATCAAAAACTGTGGGAAATTGTACTTACTCACAGGAATGTGACACTTGTTCGAGTACAATTTTGAAAATACAAAACTCAGCGCTTGCGTTGGCAACAAACAAAAACCACCCTGGTCAGATTCATACATATGTACATACATAAGCGCAAGGTTTTAATAGCGAGTTAAAACAGCGAGTACGATCTGCAAATCATTAAGAAGCGTATGTGTATGTATATGCTATATATATATACGTATATAAATACCGTTGTCGAAGAACGGTAAAAATTTATGTATGTACATACGTGAAAATTAACGGGATAGTGGGACTTAGATGCGATGTTTGGTACGGCTCATACTTCTCTTGTCCCTCGCTGGCGGGTCACCTTGGTCGAATCTGCTACTTATACGGGAGCACTTAGGTGGGCACTTTGGATGCTTAGTAGGGCGGCAATGATACTCCCACGATGAAAATTTAAGAGTCCTTAGTTTGGCACTTTGAATGTTAAGTAGGGCGGCAATGATACTCCCAAGATGAAAATTTAAGAGTCCTTAGTTTGGCACTTTGAATGTTAAGTAGGGCGGCACTATGATACTCCCACGCTGAAATTTAAGTCCAGCGATGGTCGCTGCTGATTTTGCAGGGTTACAACTCCTGAGTCCCACGGTGGGCAGCTGGGTTTGGTTAAAATTTGGTTTTACACAAAATACTCACTTTCCTGAACTTTGTTCAAATATAAGTAATCTGGCTGTGTTTTCTACTTTTAGTTTAAGCGATGATACAATAGTAGGGGAATCAAATCGCTGCTGAAAATTTGCTGCCTTTCGACGCGTCGTCCAATTTGAAAAAGGAAAGCAAATGTAAAAATGACAGCCGCAGGCAGTGTGGCCAGGCGACTATTGTTCTTTCGAACTTGAGTTGCCACTTGTTGATTCACATTTGGCTCGCACGGACCATGTTGCGAAATGAAGCGAGTTAGGTGAATTCGGTTTCAATTCAGGTTTTATTTAACAAATATGCTTACTAACTAGTTTTAATGTTTGATGGAAATTTATATAATTGATAATTGTTGAGTGAATGAAAACTAGATTTAAAGTAACACTTTGCAAATGAATGAGCAATTTATGTATGTAAGTAACAATTGAGGAATGAGTGAGCAATTTATGTATGTAAGTAACAATTTTGGAATGAATGAGAAATTTATGTAAGTAAGTAACAATTTAGGAATGAATGAGACATTTATGTAAGTGGACTGTATGAGTTATTTTAAGTTTATATAATTCAAGAGGAAATTCATGATATGACATTAATTACAATGGGAATTTGTATTTACATATATACATATGTGTGTTTAAATGAAAATCTATGATTGTATGAAATTAATGTTATACTTATGAATGTTGAACAATGGTAATGAGAATTGTTGATTCCCACGTAGTGAGGATATAAAATAGATGTGCTAAGGTCCCACCTTAACGTAAAGAAAATAAGGTGCCACGTGTCTTGAGTCTTGGCCCGTAGTCATAGTCAAAATAAAGTCCACTGTAAAGTTTGTTGCAATTTTTTACAGATATCGCATTGAAAATTATGTCAATAATCTGCAACTAACTTTACAGTGGAATTTATTTTGACTATGACTTAGGGGCAATCACTTTAATCCTAATTTTAGCTAATTTCAAAAAGTTAAGTTAAATCAAGTTAGGGAACTTCCTATTCTTCTTAAACGGAATCGCTATATCTATAAAGTATTTTATAATTTTTAGTTCTTGTTGTAATAAAAGCGTGGTTTTAGTTTTTTAACTATAATTTTATTTTTTTTAAGCTGAATAACGGTAAACTGCAAATATCTCGAAAACGTATCCATAGACTGGAATGATAAATTAATTTGTCAGAAAGCGTCAGTCCTATCGGAAAGTGGTGTATGCATGGGCTATGGAGAATTTTGTTAGCTCTGATTTGACGTATCTCATTTTAAGATTGTTAAATTGTTTCGTAAGATATACGTGATTAAGTGGAACCGTTTTTTATTTTAAGCTGAAAAACGATGAATTGCAAATATCTCGAAAACTTATCCATAGAAAAAAAATTAACTCGATTTTCGGAATCACCAATCAATTCTACATCGAGATTGTATAGTGGCGTCTGGAGAACAAAAACCAAACTAAAATTTGTGATCCAGTGTAATTTGCGATTCATAATTCAAGTGCTTGGTAAGAAAATATATTCTTAGTAGATTTCATCTCCTTTTATATTGAACTGTGTGAATGCTTTATCTATATCATGAGTTATTATGAAGTAATATTTGTCTT
>NW_023462210.1:0-20443 GCF_013731165.1 Rhagoletis pomonella | reverse complement strand
AACTAAAAGTTTCTAAGCAGTTTTTCTAAGCTGCTTTGATAAATGAACGAGTTCCATTTACCATGGTTGGTGTTCGTGTGTGTCAATTCGCATTGTGTGCGTTGAAAAGTGAATTTGCTTGGAGGAATTATAATGAAATACATAGGTATGCAGTGTGTGTGTGTGTGTGTGTGTGTATTTTAGAGCTGGAACTTTAAACATTTTAGTCTTATTACTTTATTTTTGGTCTGGCATTAATAAGACATTTGTGCAACTTAAAAGCTGGACGTCAAGTCAAGCAGAACACACACGCGCACACATGTATTTCATGTATTTAGGATCTAACATTCGAACATGACAGTTACATCAGCAACAACAATAGTAAAAATAAAAACAACCAACATGGCAACAACCTTTTCACAACGGCATGAGCAACATTGAGAACAACAATACCCAAACTTATTTAGTTGATACAGTGGCAACAATGGCAACACAAACACATGTAAGTATGTATATAAGTATGTGTGTATATTTGAACAAGTGAACATTGCCGTTCAACCAGCAAATAGTCCACTGGAGAGCTCTGCTGAGGAAATTACATGTTTGTGCCACCAATCAAAATGGCTGGCAATGTCATGTTGTAAAACGGCTAAAGAACATATGAAATGCATTCTGAATTGGACGAACGCTTGCCAGTTTCCCAGTTTGTCGGTTGGGCTGCTGAGAAGTCTTACTTCAGCCATCCGTGCGCTTGCAGCGGCATGCGGACAGAAGCTGGGACAGAAACTTGATGTACATTGTTGACAACAAAGGTTGTCATAGATGTCATCGTTAACATTATGCTTTGTTGTTGTTGTTGTTGTTGTTCCTACTGTTGTTAGCATGTACTTACATACATATGTATGTATGCATGTGTGTAGTTTTAAATTGCTATATGTGATATAGAATTTATTGTTGTTGGTTTTAATTTTCGCGCACATTCACAGTTACGAACTGCATTTATTTTCAAATACATACATTAGGGTGCATCGCCAAAAAAGTTGCGGTTTTTTTCACCGAAGATATAAAATTTCTTCCTTTTTAAAATTTCCGCCAAAATATTTCGGAAAAATATTAATATTTACATGACCGGAACCGATCTGAAAACACCTCCAAAAATCTTATAATGTAATTATTTTGATTCCGTTGATAAATTAAAAAAAAATCTGAAAGCAGGCCTTTTAGGCTTCAACTCTTCTATCATCTGAGGCAATATTTGGGGAAAACATATTTTTAAAAATTAATTTAATTCATAAAAAACTCGATTTATGAAGTATTTTCAAATCGGCCCCGCTCACGTACATTTTAATATATTTTCAGAATATTTTTTTTTGCAGAAGTCTTAAAATATAATTAACTTGATACTACTGATGGAAAAAGTTTTGGTGTTTTTTTTTGTATGGAGAGTGATGCGCCCTAATGTACATTCATATGTACATATCTATGTCATATTTCCCATAAGTGATTTTTCAATATATTTTTTTTGTGTTCTTTTGTTAACAATTTAAGCGACTGTCATGTTTCTGTCATACATACTCTACTACTCCACAATATAGTCCGTTTTTCAGTTCTTAATCTGATACTTGTGGTCTTCATAGAATTTTATTTCTATTTTATGTGATTTTCCACATACATATGTATTTTCTCTTGGTATTACATATATAAGGAAGGAAAAAAAATTAATAAATACATATGCAAAGAGAGTTTTGATAGCCGGTGTTGAAAAAATAATTTTTACAAACTTGTGTATTTATTTCAGAAAAAAATTATTTTTTGTCAAAAGCATTAAATTGACAAATTTAGGAGGACCATAAGCTTTATTTTTTTTAATTAACGAATTTAGTAAACCCCTCAGGGATTTTTTGCTTAAAATTCACTTAACATTAATAATTTGTAATAGAATTATAATCTGCAAATATTACTTCTTTTTTTGAAACAGTCCTCAACTCCTTAAACACTGTTCGTAATATTAGATTCCGTGTACACTAGACCGTGTAGGAAAAAAAAAGTTTACCGTACATCTCTGATTCTAAAGCAGTGGTGGGCAGCACATGCATAACTCCATAAGCTAGTGAGGGAATAGTACAGTTCAGTTTTGCAATACACGGCTGTAGTTTAAATTTAGTTTAAACGCTCGAGTTAGTTGGTTTAAACTAAGGTTAGCCAATCAAATGACAGCCAGTTGTACAACATAAACGCAGTTTACGTAATCTATGTTTAAACTGGCACTGAAAACCTGCCCTTAAAAGCATATATTTAATACTTTAAAAATAAATTTAACTTAATTACATTCTCTGATGTGCATACAAGTATATGTATATACAGTGTTTTTACCTGTTCGAACGCAATCCTCTGTTAAGCAAATATTCTGCTGAAGAGTTTTTGCACCTGCAAAAGAGAAAGGAATAAGTGAGATTGTTTAACTACTTGTCGCTCAATTTTAAAATATAAAAAATAAAATAAATTTTGCTAATACATATTTATATGTATTTACTTATAAGTAGAAGTAAAGAAACCTTTGCCAAAGCAAATAACTGCAATGTACATTAGCAGGAAATGGATTTTATGGAAAACGGCTTTTTTTCTGTCTGTCTGTATGTTTGTACGCCCATCACTCGAAAACTAAAGCGAGGAACTGAATGCTAGAAGTCTAACTTTAAATATAGAAACGATGCATTCCGAAACGTCAAAATACAAAGCATCAGTCTCTTTTATTTCTCAACCGCACTTGAAGAAAAAGTCTAGCTTGCGCCACTTAGTAGAAAACTAGCAACTAACCGTGGTGGCACAGGTTTAGAAATAGGAGAGACTTATGCTTTGTTTTTTTACGCTTTGGAATGCACCCAAACAAAAAAAAAAAATTGGAGAGTTGCCACCTGTAGGAAAATTGCAGTTTGGGTAAATTGATAAGATAAAGTAAATATAAATAATATGTCAAAAGAAAAAGATTTAAGCACGCTTAAATCCGAAAATATTTTTGTGCAGGGCTGCCACCTGTTTGCAAATTTTAATTTAATTTAATTGATGAGATAAATTAAATATTGCAATACGGGTATCAAAGTAAAGGGTTTAGGAAAGTTTACTGCCGAAAATATTTTTTAGGAGGGGCCTACAGTTTACGCCGACTCCGAACGGCGATTGTATATTTAAGAGAATCACACGTTTGCATTTTATCATCCAAATACCATGTACTAACCCCTTTGCTAGTACGAAGTATGAATGGATGTATATGGCAACTCTTCGCCACTTTTAATAAATAGCATATGCCAGGTGAAAACCCGTAACATTAAGGGTTTTAACCATACTTTAAGAACCTGTGATACACTAATAGTCCAGAAGCTATTCCGCAATAAAAGGCTAGGCAATTAAGGTGCCGCAGTCCCAAGAAAAATACCAGACAATCTAGGATTTAAAATTTAAGTATGTATAGGCAATTGGAGTTTTTAAGCAATTTTCTTAAATCCTTATGGAAATGTATTGGATGTAAAAACATTAATACTGTTACACACTTAAACGTTTAGCGCAGACACTCAATGGACGCGAACATGCAAATGCACTTCTGCCTGCAGAAATACTCTCGACTTTCATGTATTTAGTACGAGTACGTATCATCATCGGCTTATAGCCATTCCATAGTCCATTTATGGCGCTGGCGGTGAGTGACACACAAAATGTAAACGAGATTTTAACACTTTCTGCACGATTGACAGAACCCTGTCGTTGATGAAGAGGCAGCAGGTGGAAACCGATAGCACTCGTCAGTGGCGGCAAGCACCCCAAAGGCTTGTTCGTCAGAGTATCGGCCAAGCCCTTCAAATTCGCTTATCTGCCACACAATAAGTGGCGCGCATTCACTTGCACTGATTCTGCAGAAACCACACACACACACACATTCGCACACAACTTTGCATGTGAAGCGTAAAGCAGTGTCAGCAGCAATAAAAAGTTGGAATGCTATCCCAGCCAGCATTTTCAATCACAAGCAACTTGAAATCGAGTATTCTTAGCGTGCAACTAATCTCGGAAGTGCTTTCTAGCGAGTCGTTTAGCGACGGCGAGCGCGTCCAAACGATTATAAAGCGAACCGCCGCAGTGATTCGAAAACGACATTTATCCTATATAGAAAAGAAAGCATCCTGTTTTTTGTGGTCGTTTGATACCACTATGTTTGATTGCTTACAAGGTTTCTGTAATTGCTTGGAATTGAAAGAATCAGAAAAGTTTCGCTCTTTCATCGCGTACAAGAATTTCTCTTAAACATTCGTCCATCCGACTCGATATGGCTGTAATAATAATAGATTGGCGCTTCCACGATGTGTTAGTGTTTGGCCGAGCTTCTACTCCGATTTGTGGCGTGCGCCTTGATGTTGTTACGCAAAGGGGAGGGACCTCCAGTACTCCTGCTGATTCTGAACGGCAATTGTATTTTATATGAGAAGCTGTTTTTCACGGCAAAGGTTTGTCAATGCCTGCTGAGCAGGGGCGACCGCTGTTAGGAAAACGCTTTCTACATTTTTTTTTTGCGATGTTGCTTTGACCAGGGCTTGAACCGAGGCCCTGCGGAGAGATAGCGCGCACTGCCAATCCCTACACCAAAGCGGTAATGCCGAATAGACATCCAAATGATGGCTGGGACAATAGATAACTCTTACACACTAGTGTATGTACATATTTATGTACATATCTATGGATGTATATTTTGTATAAACTGGGGCTAGTAAACGTTAAGTTAATTGAAATGTTCATCGTCTATAGCCCCTCGTGCAACTCACTTTACCTTATTCGTTTTTTTTTTTTCAGTGGATAAGGAATTGTTGTGAACGTTGTTGCTCAATTGAAAATCGATACCTCGCTACGAAGATTCGCCACAACGCTCTAATGGACATTGACATGATTACAAGTGTATCTGCGAGCTCAAACATTCATACATACATACGTACATACATATGTATGTATGTATGCATAAATATGTGTCACGGTCTGGTCGGTATATCTCACCTATGTATGTATAGGGCTCACCGGATGCGGGAGTAGGATATTGGGTATGAGTGGTTTGCGTGTCGAAGTGAGTGAGTGAGTGATTAGCTTTGGTGGTATCGATGAGCAGCATGACAAAGTCGCAATAGTTAGTGGCGAGTGCGGGGCTGCGCGGACATGTCAGGCATTAAAAACAAATTAACTTCGTTTAACTCGCTTGAGCGTTAGCTTGGTGTGTATTTAATTGTGATGAAGCGCAGATGGCTTTCCACAGTTTGCACTGCAAACGCAATATACAACATACATATGTAAGTATTAAGGTACATGCATACAAACGCAATTGTAGACACATGTGCAAACATACATATATGGTATATCCCTAGAATTTTTGATTTTGGTGGTCAAGTCGCTATATCTGTTGGGTATTTTTCAATAGAAAATACATATATTATAATAAGATTTTTATAAGCTTCCCCTCCGTTTTTTTTGCGCACAGTACAGCGCCTCCATATACTGAATCGGCAAAATTAGGGGAGTTATGGCAGAAAAAAAATGAAATTTGGTGTGCTGCTTTAGAATATATAAATTACGAAAAAATCGAAGTTTCGGCAATATCGGTGAAAGGATATGACTACCTCCCATACATCCTTAATTTTAAAAGCTTAATTAAAGCTACTATTATAAGCAGAATAAAGCGAAAATTTGTAGCTCTCTGTGAAAAATTCATTTTGCTCGGCGTAAGGACTTGAGTACCTCCCATATATCCTTTTTCTGAAAAAATTGATTTTAGTTACATTTGTGATTAGATTAGAAAACTAATAATAACTTATAAAGTTAAACTTTTCAACTCTTTGGCAAATTTTGTTTCATTTGGTATCAGGTAATGACTAGATACCTCCCTTACGATTTTAGTTATTGAAAAAATTTATAATTTAATATTTTCTTCAAAAAGGGTCAAAAATATAAAACTTTTGTAAATTTGCTCAATCAATTTACAAATGTTGGCTTTTAAAATGTATATCTCAATTTCTACAAATCCAAAATTGGGTTTTTTTTTGTAGACCTAAGCGATGATAGTTACGGATCCGACAATAAGAACAAATGAGCCATTGAATCTCTCGTCGTGTTTCTTTTATGGAAAAATCGCACATTCCTTATATTTTTATGACAGGCTTCTAAGATTTCTTCGGACAAACACAATAGAATAAAATAATAAAGCTTTTTAAAGCTTTGATTGTATTTTCGAAATCGACGACCCAAATTCGCCGGTGTAGAAATTCTCAGTTATTTAGCTTCAACGGTTGATTTTTTGTACTGAAAGGGTTAAGAAAAAAAAATTCCGCTGGCACACTTATTTATCGATAGGTGGATGGTGTTTTATACTACAAAATTATATTATTCCACACTTTTAAATGTGTTCATAAATTTGGTAAGTGTGCAAATGAAGTTTAAACTAGTTGTTAAGCCGAAAGTTTTCAAAGGTCATAATTTTAAGAACACACACAGGATCACAAAAAAAAATCGATGAAAAGTTATTTTGACAAGACCAGGTGTTTGATATGATCACTTTAGCATTTTTTTTCTAACCTCAAACAACATGACAAACTTTATTTGGCAGACAAAATTTTTCAAATATTGATGGATTTAATTTATTTAGGAATTTTTATGAGATTTTCAAAATTCAAAATGTTGGATCCAACATTTTCTTATGTTCAAAGAATAAGGTGAAATCTGTTTGATGAGTGTGCCCGTATACTTTAACGTGATACTTCTACTTATAGGTCCAATACCGTATTCCTCAAACTAAAACTAGTAAAACTGTCAAAAAATAAAAATTCGCTCAGAGCGAGAGAGTAACAGTACGGGATGATAACTTCTCACAACTGCTACATAACCTCCAAATTTTTATTGTAAATTGTTGCTTATTTTGTATGCACATTCAGGTCACACATCTGCAAGTGCACCTTTCTCTTGTTTACAATTTGGTTGTCAAACATACTACATCTGCTCTCTGTTTTGTTCTCTCAATTGTCAGAGAACCGAGTAGGGTATCGATTTCCACTTAAATCTGACTAATTCTGGCCATTTCTGACTAGAGGGTAATTATTATTTTATATGTAGATATATACCTTGGATCGTATCTTGGATTTATACGGGTTTCGCTAAACAATAAACTAGTACCAGGTTGACCGAGCTTTGCCCGGAGTGCATATACTTTTTAAAGTTTTCAAGGTATTGATATCAAATACTGGTCATTTGGATAGCTTTAAAAAATATTTTTGAAAAAAATAAAAATTGGATTTCGATATCTATTAAGCAAATTTCTTACTCTAAAATTTAGATGGCAACCATATTGCCGAAATACGCTGGAATGAGTAGTATATATCTTGAGCATACATACATGTACTGTGTATACATAAAAAAATGCCGATTGAAATTAACAAAATTAAAATTTGAATTACATAGAAGCATGGCAGCCCTGATCAAAAATATTTTCTAATAAAAGTCCTCAACAATACCTTTCATTTGATATCCATATTGCGATGTTTTAGATAAATTTTGTAGAATCGAAAATAAGTGGCATCCTTACACTACTATCCTAAGGCACACTATTTGTATATAGGAAAAACATTGTTTAAGAACCTTCTCTTGATACCCATGAATATAATATTTTACCTTTTTTTCTAAATAAAAAATTAAATAAATATACGATTCCAAATAGGTGGCAACCCTATTATTAAAATTTTTGAATTAGGGATCTTTAAAATACCTTCCATTTGATGCGAATACTTTGATGTTTTAATTAATTTGTAACTAATTTCGAATAGGTGGCAACTTTATACGAGTCTTCTCGGAGATAATGCCTATTCAGATAACCTCAAAATCCAAAAAATTATCTGTGTACAAAATTTCATCAAAATCGTTAGAGCCGTTTCCGAGAACACTATGGATATATATATATATATATACAAGAATTGCTCGTTTAATGTAATAAGATATTTTTACAAACAAATAGTTACAATAAAAAATTAAATAGTCAAATCTTGTCAATATGTAAATATTTTTGCATTATCTTCCTTAAAGATATTTAAATAAATTATATAAATATAAGTGTGCAAACGTTCGTATGCAAATGCATTCACTTAATAGGTTTTCGTGTATTTACTTATATTTAAACGTATATGTACACATGTATGTACATATATTTTAACGTTTATAATAGATTGCAAAAGAACCCATGAGTGGCATAAAGGAAATGGAATTGCTGATGTTTTCCCCACCGACAAGGCATTTAGTGTTTACAAGCAGCGGCCCAATAGGAAGCAATAAGTGGAGAATTTTGATAGAGGTACATATATACAATTTCATATACTTATGTACGGGTATATACATATAAGCGAAAATCATACTTTCATAAAAAATTTTAAAGTTAAGTATGTTATAAAAATTTAATGCAGAATGCTTTGGTAAAAAATCACAATAAAATATGTATTTATTAAAGAATTAGTTATTAGAAAAAAAATATTAAATATGCAAGTACACGAAATGCAAAGAATTATAAAAAATCAGGAATCCTTTGTTATCCTACTCGCCTTAAGGAAGGAGTCATCCTAATTATGAAGAGTGAAAACACATTGTCAAATGGGATTAAAAAGCGGTTTATCGATTGATTTTGATCAGGATAGGTCTTTAGTCGCGTACATGCGCTACTAAATCGGCTATCTGTCAGCTTTTGTCAAAATGTGTCGCCAAATTTTAGGCGTCAAAATATGAAATGATGAAAACCAGTCTTAAGAATTGTCTACTTGGCATTTTGCCTACCTGTTGGGCGCTCTTAATAACAACGCCTGTTGAATGTGTCGTCAACGCCACGGGGCTAACACAAACGTGGCAAAAGGAGAAGCGACGACAATACGAGTGTAATGAAAAGAAGTGCGGATATTAAAGTGGTACGCTCGAATTGGTTGTGCAGTTGAATGGGTACCACAGACGCGCCCGTTTGTTTAGACGACTGGTTGGTTGATGGTCGTTTGCTTGGTTAGTTGGTTAGTTTGTTGGTTGGCTGTTAGTGGTTTGATGTGATAAACACATTTCAAATAGTACATATAATAATGAAATTGTCTCGAATGGGATGAAATAGAACGGTAAAGAATGCAATTACATACAACAAATTGAAACGTTTTTCGTTTTTATTGATCACTGACCCAGTTACCACTACAACACCTATGTATGTATGTATGTATGTATGTATGTATATTAATATCACTCCATATACTTATTGAAATTGCACAATTTAATGGTTTTAAAGTGCATGAATAAATTATAGAAAAGTTATAAAAACTTTTACGATGACACAATAATTTACTTAGAATGACTCTTGTGGGGGGAATTTAAATAGCACATTCTTCCATTCGTACCTGTGTGTATATTTATTCTTGCAAATGAACACACATACTCATATTCACTTCTATTTTAAGCTATATGTATTTAGCTAAATTTTTTTAATTTGTTGTGAACTTTTTTATAAAGCTTAATTAAAGCTAGGCTCCCACTATCGGCGCAAATAACACAATATGTATGTACCGATTTTCATCGCGCTTGATTGGTAGATAGACATTTGGTAAATTTGAACAAATAATATGCGATGATAATCGGTACAACGAGATCGTGGTTGATTATTTGTTCGCACTATCGGTACATGAAATGCGCCAAAAATTGGTCCATTGCGATGATAATGGATCTTAGATTAAAGCGCCCCAAAAAAAAACCTAAGAATTATTTCCCTAGCTTGAAAAATTGCTGTCAATCCTCTTGAAGAAATAAATATACGAGCATTTTTTTTTCTTGAGAGCTGCATACTGGTATAAGAAATTTTGATATAAGGCAATTTCTTTTCGATTTCTTGTGCGTCGTTTTATATGAATTTTTCGGTTTTCTTGAGAGCTGCAGACAGCGCCGTAAGAAAATTTGACAGAAGAAAATTTCTTTTCCATTTCTTGAACATCCTTTTATTTGAATTTAACGTTTTTCTCAAGAGCCGTTTACTGGACTGAAGTAGTAAAACAACTATTCTTTGTATATCTTTACCTGATGGTCGAAAACCCATATACCACGCATACCAGGGTAGTTCTTAAAACATCAATTACATGGAGCAACCCTTTATTTGGTTCTATGTACAAAATAAAAACATCTACGAAAATTTCACAATTAAAAGGAATTTCAGAGACCGCTACGAGGGTTTAAGATAAATATTGACTTTGACCAGCGAGTTTATAAACAATTATGAATAACTCAGCAATATGTCTAATTTATCAAATTCTAACTGCCATACCTAAACAAAAGCGTTGGGTGGAGCGGTTTCTGACGCCTAGCGTTAGCGCCGAAGTGCCATACCTAAACAAAAGCGTCAACGCTACATCAAATGCAGATATAACGCCAACAATAAGCATAGGTTTGTTTGTGTGTAACACGAAAATGATAGTTTCGCCGTTTTCCGCTGCCAACTTCAATACCTAACGCTCTGTCAAAATTGGATTTTCCAACCGCTCAGCGTTGACGGCGCGTTGTTTCGGTATGCTTCATACAAATTGTATGAGCATGAGAATTTTTTGACATCCAGACAACGCTGACGCTTTTGTTTAGGTATGTCAGTAAGCCATTCGAAAATTTCCATTTACCAAAAAAAAAATAAGTTTTTCTGCACACGGGTTAATCCTATAAAGAGGAGGGCCTTTACTGTGATTTCGCAGTAAATTACAAACAAAATATCGTTTCAGCTTTTTTGCTGGAAAGCAAATACGAGTATAACTTTAGTACATATATAGCTTTTTACTTACCTCCGTATTCAGTATCCAATCTACTGCTGTCAACGCTTACTTCCGTGTCAGCGGTGGGCAACGAGTGACAACGATAGCTGCCAGCAAAATAGATCGCCAATGCACCGATCGCAGCGCCGAGCACCATGAAAGCTGCAGCTAAGATGAGCAAGCGCCGTCTTTGTGTCGGCTCCTTCATCAGCCAATCGCTATGCTGATGCATGGGTGTTGTGGTGCTTTGGTAGGGCGAGGGTGCGTTCCGCTGAAGTGTAGTGCGCGTTGCACCGGTACCGCTGTTGATGCTCACACCAACTCCTCCAACACCACCGCCGCCACCGCCGCCACCACTGTCAGCGCCTAAATACACCACTGTGGGCAATTTGACATGCGGTCCATTGTTCGCTGCGCTGTTGTTTAAATTATTGCTATTCTGTTGTAGGTTAGACAATTTGTCATCTATAAGCGTAGTGGTGGCGATGTCGCCGCTGTCGCTGAGCAGCGGCGAAACGGCAGTTGTTGCCCCGCCGTCCTCCATTGTTGCACCGCTGCTTACGCCAAAGATATGCGGTGTGCGTAGATAACCATTATTCAACAATTTATTCGTTTCGGGCATAACAGCTACCTACTATCAGTGGGTGTGGTTTTGCAAGCGACGACTGGCGTGAGTAAACTTTTGATTCGAATATTAACTTTTTTTTTGGAAATTAAACTTCTGCTTTCTAGTCTGAATTGCTTTGCGCTTTAGCAGCTGCTGTCATTGGTAATTGGTATTCGACGTTTTATCACTAACTGGTTTCAAATTTCTGCAGATGTCTGGTATTCGTAATTAATTGTTCAAATTATATTTTGATTTATTAAAAATACACACAACACGTGCAGATATACATGTGTATGTATGTACATACCCTGCAGGGAAACCGCGGACTAGTGAATCAAATTTCTAGTTCCGTAATAGGTCTTTATCGCCAAAAAGGAACTAGTCCGCTATGAACTAGATCCCCACCAGTCCAAAATCGACGAAAAGTGGTACTTTTAAAATACTAATTTTTTCAGTTTTTTTCACTAGAAATCGATATTTAAAGTGACGAAAGGGATGCAGAATGAACTAGATCTTATTTGACGAATTTAGAACAAGTTCGGAACTATCGAATAAGGGATGCAGCGGGGGGCTTGTTTACTTTACATAGATACGTGTTCGGCGGCTTTTTCGTTCAAATACGCTTCTATTCTGTGCTTCGCAAATGCTTTTTCATAACTTGGTAATACAAAACTAAAATTTGTGTTAACATTTCAACATCTTGGGACCCTCTGGAATCTAAGAAATAACAGCGAGCACCTCTGCAAACTAAGCTACAGCTAAAGGTATGTAAACGTACATTTCTTAAAATCATTCAAACAAATTTAATTTCAAATTGGAAACACATTTCTTCCAAAATAACTTAAAATCGCACACACGGAAGAACCAAAAAGATTGAGAAATCATGATACTTTTTTCTTTCGTCTGTCAGTTTTAGAACTGGTTCGGAACTATAGAATTTATGACTAGTTCGGAACTATCGAAAAAGGGATGCAGCGGGGGGCAATTGACACTTCCTAGGACATCGCCATGTTAAATTGGCTAGTTGCTTGCATGCAAAAAAGATTTATCACGAACCAGTACTGGGTCTAAATGTACTAGAAGCGCACCAGTTCAGAACCAGAGATTTTCCCCACAGGCTACATATGTGTGTATGTACGAATGTATTTATATTTCTATTCATATTACCGCGTCTAATTCTGTTATGTACATATGTATGTACGTATGTAAGTAGTTATGTATTTATTTTTGGTCATTACTTGTATATATGTATGTAGAGTTTATTTGCCTTTGGTTATCATTTCACTTAGTTTTATTACCTGTGTAAAAAAAAGTCCGTCTACACCCTTGAGAAGGAAATTTTTTTTTGTCGTTTCTCATTTTTCGTCATATCGGCGTTTACAGTGGGGCCTTATCGATGACTGACTCCATGCACATATGTAACGTTGTGTCGGTAACGATGTTTAACTGGGGATTAGTGTTAATCAGAGATGATGAAAGCGGCTCTGAGAGTTCATAGATGTTTCTTTGATTCAAATTCTAATTGCCTTCACTGCCAGAACTACAAATTTATGGATTTGTATGTCTAACGGACCTTACTGTACGTTAATGATGTCAGACGTCAAATTGCTAATTTATATATATATTTTTTTTTTGGAGAGTTATTTCTTTACAACGGATAGTAAAACTCCGTTTGTAGGCTCACTTATCCATGTCTCACTGTAATTTCTTAATGATTAATGAGAAAGGCGGTCAGTCAGTATGAGCTCATTTATAATTATTTTAATTGATAAGGCTTGACGAACAGAGTGTAATTAAAAAATATTTATTACCTTTAAACGTTTTTAGTCATAAAAATTTATATTGAACACTGAATATTAAATTAGTAAAGATGAGACAAAATTTTACAGGCGCGCGGTTAAACACCAAATATCTTCCCGCTTTTATGGAGCCTAAACTATTTGTAGCTGCGCTTGCGCTGTCAAGCTAATACTGACGAAACTTAACTTTAGTGGGCAAATACCCTCGGGGAACCTGGTCCGACTAGGTCAAATATAACGTGGTTGGGTGCTCATCTTCAGAGAAAACTACTAAGTATTAGAGACTGGCCGTCTAACGCCATGGAAATCATCCTTAATCTTCTCCTTACTCGGTACAGAAATCATATTGGCGCTTTACAAAACTATCTACGGTCGGGTCAAAACTAAACCAAAGAGTGGGAAGTGGTGTCTACTCGAAATGATTATTTCTAAAACTGAGTTTTCTACTACCAATCCACTGCGGCATATTTCAAGAGGAATTGACAGTCTTGAAGGAAGCCTTGCGGTAGCTGATCATCTCAGATTTGAGTTTGCAGGCAGTAACTATTAGGAAAACTATGTCGCCATTAGATCCTTCGAAAGCTCTGCAACCTCGTCGAAAACTGCAAGGCAACAAAGGTAATTTGGGTGCCAGGTCATAAAGATAATTTAGATAACTGCGAAGCGAGCAAACTTGCAAGGCCAAGTATCTACTTATCGATTGTAAGCTTTACTCAAGATGCGGGTGCAAATAAAAAGGACGACAAATAAAAGATGGGTCGTTGAACCAACGTATGAAGTGGAACGGCAAATTTAATCCAGGCAAATAGGCGAAATACTACTGTCGCAGCTAATTTAGGGAGCTGTGTCCTCACCAGTACTTTTTCGTTTGTCTGTTGGACCTCTAAGCTCTACGAAAATATGAGAACTTGAACTAACTGGCTTTATTTCTAGGTTAACGGTAAATACTGTACAGTTTGGTACAGTTTTTTGATTGATATCTAGTGAGTCATCTCATCGCATAGGGCACAATTGACCTGCCAGGACGCAGTCCATACCCCTTTTTCAAATAGCTAGCAATCCATTGTGTGATGCAGTTCTTTGATAGCATTTTTTTTCAGCTACTGACTAATTGCCAAGTATAATATTCCGTTCTAAAATTGGAAGGTATTCGCTCGCTATTACCCATTTTTCTAGAGTGAGCAACGCTTTCTGGGCTGTTTTGGGCACCCGCGGGATCCCGGTGGCTCGTGTGGAACAAACCTTTTATTGGCTTAAACCGCTAATTAGAAGCAAGTTTTTTGTTAATGGTGAATGTTGCTCGAAACGTTAATTTTTACTGCAATCACTTTAACGATGCTTCATCGCCTCCGTTTAATTTGTATGCGTTTTTGACGAATAGCTGCATTAGTTATTATTCGAAGCGTCTGATTGCAACGTTTCGGTCAGGGTCGACGTGTCTGTGCCAGCGTAGAACTTTATTGCTGTTTTGAGTGGAGCATAGACACCTTAAAACTTATACATACATACATACATACGTGCATCAAAATATGCGTTAAATTGGCAAAAAAAAAACAAAAAACAAACTGCGTTACAATTCAAAATCGACTTCTGATCGAATTAACTGTCACGCAAATTTGTGTACATTGAATAAAACAAAATAATTACATATGCATGTACATACATTAGGGTGCTCCAAAAATGTATGTGAAAAAGAAAAATTGGTTTACGGAAAATATACGCCTATTTCTTTTGAAATAAAAAAAATATTCAGAAGTCACTCAAAGCGCTCAAAGTTTTCCATGCAATATACTACAAAAAACAAATTTTCTTAGAATTATTGAAAACCAATATTTTTTCACTTTTCTTCAGAAGATTTTGAGTAATAACACCCAATTGTTTATTCAACGATTTTTTATTATTTCTTTTTTTTTTGACCACCCTAATGTACTATATACATATGTGTATAGGCGTTTCAGAACTTGTTTAGAGCGGCAAAATACGTATACCGGCTGGTTTTGGCTGCCGTGGTTACCTACCAGTGGACGCGTTTTTGCCTTAATTCCCAGCGCCTTTAATCTTTGCATTTGTACGATAAACTTGCAATTTAATACCAAAACAAAAAAACAAGGGAGATACGTCAAAGTAGCCGCAGACTAGCCGTGGTGGCTTCAATGAATATTTTGAAACGGGATTGACGCGATCGTTCAATAAACTACGGACGTAATTGGCACATACAAACACATCTAGAAAAGTAGATACAGAGTCTTTCGACTGATTCCTTTCGATTTAGCTGGGTGCAAAGAATAAATCTCCAATAACGCTTGCTAAATAATGCAATAAAGTTTTTTTGCGTTTCTCTTCAAATCACACTGGTTTATAACCTTTGTATTTTTTTTTTTAATTTGCGCGCATATTTTTTTTTTTTTTTTTTAATTAAGCATTTGTTTCGTTTAGTTTGAATTTCGCCTAAGCTTAGATTCTGAAAGTTGTTTATTAATAAACTGATTTGCTTGCTTAGTAGTTTTGTGTATTTCTAGCTCGGCACTTAAAATCCTTTTCACATCAACACTTGAAGTTACTAACAAACTTCGCATACATTTTTTATTGAGTTAGTTGCTAATAGACAGCGCAGAACACACTCAATTGTTAATTAAAATACTACAATGTTTTTCGCTACCACTTCTCGTTGTGCCTTGCCTTGGTTCTTAACTTTACTGTACTGCACTCGCGTGGCGCTGTGTTGTGACTGAGCGCTAGCATGGCATATCCTTAGCTTTTAAATTGAAATTGCTGAGAGCTTTTTTGAGACGCGTGTAAGCCATATGGAGCCATTAAAATAACAGTCGCCACAGAAGTAGAAACAGCAGCAGAAGCAACAGTAACAGCAATGACAATGATAATGGCAAATATATACAGTGACTCAAACAAATGACCACGTGTTGATTTTCTTCAAAATGTTTTTCCAGCTAAACTTTTTTTTTTCTTTTATATATACATAAAAATATCGTCTAAGCTTTAACCAAAACCGTTTAAATCACAGTTACAAACTTTATACAAAATTTACGAAAATTCAAAAAATTTTCATCAAAATTTCAAATTTTTATTCGGAATTTTTAAGGAAATTTTTGGGTATGCAGTTTTATAGCCCATAAAATTTTAGTCTAATGTAGTGTAAGTTTCAAACCGATAATCGCGTTGGTTTTTGAGAATTTTTTTTTTTTTGGTGACGGATTTTTGTAAGTATGAATTTCTTATGAAATAAAACCGTCATCAACAAAATTTCAAATTATCAACTCAAGTTTTTGTAAAATGCGCTTGTTATATTGAAAAACCCGAAAAAGTCGCTACCAAAAAAACAAAAAACCTCAAAAATCAACGCGAATTTTTGGCCGTTTAAAATTGTATGCGCTAAAAAAGTGCATGCCCAAAAATTTTCTAAAAATTCAGAATAAAAAAGTGAAATTTTGATGAAAATTTGTTGAATTTGCCTAAATTTTGTATAAAGTTTGTGGCTGTGATTTACACGGTTTTAGTTAAAAGTTAAGCTGGAAAAATATTAGGAATATTAAAAAAAAAACGACACGTGGTCATTTGTGTGAGTCACTGTACATATGTACATAAATGCATACGCAGCCACATACAGCCATACACACTCAGACATGCACACATTCAGCACACAATGTTAAAAAGTGGCAAGTGGAATTGGCAGCGTAAGTGGCAGCAAGCAAAGCAAAGTCATGTCAGTCCAAGTAAGCTATTATGATATCCTTGTTTGCTTGAGGAAGCGTGCGGCTGCAGAGTGGCGTGGTGCTTGTTTGGTAAAATGAATTGAAAGCGTGATAAAGAATTTGTTTGCGCATGCTTTGTGGGTGATGCTGCTATGGCCAATTAGAGGTGGACACTCTACAACCGGCAACTGCTAAAGAGATATTTGATTAATTATGAACATGTTCCTAAAAGATGTCATACTAAAAAAAAAAAAAACAAGGCTTTTCAGTAAACGCATTAAAAAGTTTTCAATTTGCTACTAAGATGCAGAAAAAAAGTGTTGCACATTCTCTTAACCAAGTTCTCCAAGACCTTGATGACGGTTTCTGGCTCTACATATATCGCAAATGGCTTGCTCGATGTTCGCCTTAAGGTCCTGGTCTATCACAGCACCCCATGCCAAGTCTAATGGCGTCAAATCGCAGCTTCGCGTTGGTCAATTGACATCGCCGATATGGCTGATAACACGCTTACAGAACTTGGCGCACAAAAGATCGATTGTGGCTGTGTGGCATAGTGCGCCATCCTGCTGAAACCAAAGATCGTCCGAGCCCATGTCTTAAATTTGCGGCCACAAAAAACCGTTTCTAATATCCGATGATGCCACCACACCAAAAACTGCACCAAACTGTTTTTGTCCGAGTGGTGACCTCCCCGAACTAAAGTTACTTTACACATCCATCTCAACGTCAATCGTTCCGCGCCAAGCATTGGCCTGGTCGAGGTTCACTATAAAACCCTGTCAGGAATCACCGCTCGACGCTCCTCAAAATAGAGCAACGGAAACACCGAGATCCCATACGGCAGCGAAACTCCCACTACGAAGGCTTCAGTAATAAGTAAAAAGCTAGCGAACAGCGTCTGGTGAGCTGATTGAGGCAGCGCTAGTCTGATGACTTGCAGTAAGACCAGAACTTCTCAAAAATCGGGAAGAATCAGGTCTTGAAGAAGGACTTAGTGAAGAGGATAATTAAAACGAAAAAATAGCCGCTACTCGTCTAAAAATATCTGAAACCCGAGACATCCTAGAGTGGTCGTAACGAAGCAAAGACATCAAGCAACAATCTCAACGACAAAAGCTTAGAAATTTCCGCGAATGACGATTATAAAGGTTTGTTTTTTCACTTTGTCCAATTCAATGGCGTTTGCCATCAGATAAGTGAAAGTACAGCATCAAACGGAGTAAAAACACTGTACTAATAATATATCCTTTTTTTATACCAAATTATCAAGAAGAAAATTTCTTCAAAATATGTTGCAAATTTTGTTGTCAAAATATGGCATGGTAAAGTCCAGCCTTAGGGTTAGTCCCAAACATCGACATGGAAACTCTATTTACTTTAGTGGCATTCGTGTAAACTTGACAGCCACCCAGCGACCAAGAGACACACTTTTTTATATCGCAGCTTTCGAAATAAAAGTACTGTCAGACGCGGCAATACAATCTGTTTCGAAAAGGCTGTCAAATTGAGAAATTTTAGAAAGCAGTTGCATGGGCAGTCACACCTTGCAATAAAGAGTTTTGCAAAAAAAAAAAACAACAAAGAAGCGATAAGTGTCCGGAAAGGTGAGAAGGTTTTCATGCTCTACATTTCTTCGTTATATCTATGAATCAGATAACAATATGTATGTATAATATATATTTTTTTTTCTTCAATAAAATCAGACCACTTTTACTGCGTTGCGGATTCAAGATGCGTATACTAGTGAATTTTTAAATCTAAAATGTAAGAATACACTTAATAGTCTTGGCTATTTTCGCCAATTAAATCTGTTTAATATTTGATCGCACCCGAAATGCTGTGCATTTGTTTTGACGACGGCGTAGCAATTAGTATAAACAATAGTTATAAGTCAGTTGTTGTTTGTTTACTTATACTATCCCGGTTGCCATATAAACAAATGTTAATGCGCGTATGCCGGTATGTGTGTGTGTGTGTATGTGCATGTACATTTAACATACCGACAACTGGCTGGAACTGGAAATGTTTAAGCACACCTCGCGCCTTCCCTATGGCAAATGATTTTATTGCCCTGATTGATTGTGCTAATGAAAAGGTGTTAGCTACATACATACATGCGATACATATGTATGTATACATAATACACACTAGAGATGGGGAAAAACAACTTGTGATGTGTCGTGTCACGCGTGAGCTTTAGTGGTTTTGAGAGAAAAACCACGTAACTTCCGTGATCGTGCGTAACTGAAACTTTGGCCGGCGTGAGCGTGCGTGAGTTAGATTTTCCGTCAATCACGTAATTTTCACATATAGAGCCCTAACCGCCTAAAAGATGTAAGTGAATTTTTTTTCCAAAATTTTCTTCTTGATGCAGAAATGTTCCTACTTTAAACTACGATATGTGTATTTTCAACCAAAATAAAATCGTAAACTACTACTGTTTAATTTATTTGCTGTAAAAGGTACAAACAATGAATTTGCTGCAACTTTTCGTAGAAATGGTATAGAATTCTTGAAAATCAATATATTTTTCGATCGGAAAACTCTGGTAGTTGCGATGGAAAAATGGTTAAATAAACAATTGGGTATTATTATTGGGAATCTCCTGCAGATAAACAGAGTTTTCCGATAGAAAACTATTGATTCTCCAGAATTCCATACCATTTCTACGAAAAGTTGTTTTTTCCCATGGAAAACTTTGGCGCTTTGAGCGACCTCTAAATATTTTTTGATTTCAAAATAAAAAAATAGGGATATATTTTTTCGGTATAGAACAATCCTAGGGCGTGAGAGCATACAAATTCCGACTTTACTCCCCCCTCCCACCCCACCCCCACATGCATTTTTGGACCACCCTAATGTACATACATATGTCAATGCAATATTCAGCTTTTATACACTCATATCTACAAAAATAAGCCGCTCAGCTGGAGATGGACGTTGCAAAGCCATATCGTAATTTTTATTTACTGCTAAGCAATTGCTAAAACAACAACTAAAAAAAAATTAAAAACAAAAAACCGACAAAACCAAGCGAAAATGAGCAAGTTGAGTTGTCAGTTTTATTACACTTCCCTATGTAAATGTGTTTACTATTATAAATGGTTTTTTTGTTTGTAAATCTTAAGTGTTAATAACACGCACCCGGCGTTGCTGAAACGCCAACAACAACCGGTGGGCATGTTATCCGGTTAGCCGGTGTAGTAGCATAAGTCTACATGGCGTATGAGTGACTTTTTATTGACGCGTGAACGCACAGTAAACATTTCGTTACAGCATATATGCACATTGTACATACAGATGTGTGTATACTCGCCTGCCGATCGCTATGTTACTGCAGTAATACATACATACATACGACTAATGCCAAATTATAGCCTTTCTCTTCTGTCATCAAAACAATTTTGGCTGTCACAAGAGCGCAAAACAATTTGTATGTATGTATGTATGTCAAAGAAGAAGGTGCAGACAGTTTGTTAGCTAGACACTTGGCGTTAATGTTTTTAGTCCGTACGTACATAC
>NW_023462209.1:0-20448 GCF_013731165.1 Rhagoletis pomonella | reverse complement strand
AGATGAAGATGAAGATGAAGATGAAGATGAAGATGAAGATGAAGATGGACTACACACACACTCAGCTTTTGTGGGGATGGGCTTTCTACATTCAGTCCTGTTTGGTTAAATATTCCACGCATACATATTTCCCTCTGCTTTAGAGAAACGTAAATCATTTCACCTTCCCAGGAGTTTGCAGCAATTTAATAAGATAAACAATTAAAAAAAAAGCGTTGTAAAATATATACGCAAGCGGCGTCTCACGTCAGCTGCCTGCGAGTGGAACAAAATGTGAAAGTTAAATAAGAAGTATCGCGCTTGTGCATAGAATTATTAATGAAAACCTGCCAATTGTCTACTTTTACTCAGCGCATATCCATATGTTGGTTGCGCACCCGCCTTCAGCCAGGAGCAAGAAAGTGGGCGGAGAAAGTATAAACAACTTTTATTGAGCTTTGTTAATTATTTGTATGCAAATCTTCATACGCTTTTTGCTATAAAAAAAAAAAAATATTTCATGAATAAATGCACGTGCGTGTTCTTCCCCACACATGAACCACACGAACACGCGCTCAGCCATTCACTCTACGTAGTCAAATTCGAGCAGCCTGTACCAGCCTGTAATTCATTACACCCAATCCTACGTAATTGTTAATATTTTTTTTCTTTTCGCATATGCCGTTCATCAAACTGCCAAAATGCCAATACACATTTCATTAAAATTTAAAATTTTCAATTTAATTGCAACTCAAAACAAAAAAAAAAAATACAAGAAAATCACTACCCAGCGCATTGCATGCCAACCAGCTGAATCGAAGTGTAATGAAATGAAATGAAGCGAAACGAAACGAAATGTAATCAAAGCGTTTTTATAAGCACATTGACCCCATAATCTCTGTATACTCTTACACGAACATACATATGTATGTATGTATGTATAAACATAAATATGTAAATACTAAGTCGATTGCAGTTCTCGTTTAGCAATGAATGTGTTAAAGAGTGAAATTTCTTCGACAAGACAGCCAGAGCGGGGAGAGGGATAGTAGAATATGACTAACTGTTTGTATGACTGACGGATGAACGTTGATTATCGCATGAATGCAAGAATGATAGAATACAAGATTGCGCCGATCAGAGAGGATTTTTGAGAATAACTTTTGTGTGACGTCACACTGGTGCAATTGCGAGAGAGAAATGCCAAAACGTGAGCAAGAATGGAAGAAGAAGAGAAAATGTTGCAAGGAAAACGTAAACAAGTTGCACCAGTGTGACGTCATGCAAACAACGATTCTGTCAAATTCCTTAAGAGAGGAATAGCGGTCCGAGATCGGCGCAACCTTTGTATTCTCTCAATCGTGGCATGAATGATGATGCGGTGACGCTACGCTGATAATGACAATGTCGGTTGTTTTACAAGTGATTGTCTATGTAGATATGTATGTATGTATGTATGTACGTAATTATAAGGGGACACAAAGATAAATTGTGCTGATTACTGCTTTCGCGAAGGGGGAAAAGACCAAATACTTAAAGTATAGATAAGAAATAAAGAAATTCATGTATGTTTGTGTGTAACAAGTACATATAAATTATTGAAGTACTGTGAGCCACTTCATACAATGAAATACATATATGTATAACCCCTTAAAATCATAAAACCTTACAGTACGCTTCCAAACGATTATAAATATTGCTCAGATGTTTATAAATATTTTCAATTTTAACAGATTTTTTTTTTTAATTTTTATTTTATTTATTTATAAAAATATATGTAGTTCATTTAAAAACATACATAAATCATATAAATCCAAAATTCAAACTGTGTGCAAAGTTCGCTAAAATTCGACAAATTTCATAAAATTATCTTACAAATTTTACATTTTCTGCATTTTCTGTCAAATAAAAAAAAGGAGAATATGAATACTTTGTATGGAAGAAAATGCGAAACACCTTCAATCAATAAAATTCTCACTAATCTGCACACGCCAAACATTTTCTAAAAGTTCTGATTAAAAGAAATAGAAACTCTGATGAAAATTTTTTGAGTTTCAGCTTTGGTTTATTTGTTGGTTTATGTTGTTAAATGAGCTACATGTAAAAAAATATCAAAATTCAAAAAATCGTATAAATATCAAAATATACACTGCCGGAACAAAGTATTGGCATAGCAAATATTTCACAATATATGCAACAATTTTTATTCTAATGTTTTTACGCAAATTTTTTATAAAAATATTGTTCAGCCTACAGTAAAAGGCACACAGGGTACAATTCCTAAACTTTGTGCAAACTCGCGAAAATTCAGCAAATTTTCATGCAAGTTTTAAACTTTTTGATCAGATTTTTTAGAATTTTTTGAGTGTGCAGTTTTCCTAGCTACTTATAACTTGTCCTTTGTTATAATGAAATTGATTGGGCTACAAATCTACAAATCTGCATACTCAAAAAAGTTCTAAAAAATCTGATTAAAGAGTCTAAAATTTGCCTGAAAATTTGCTGAATTTTCGCGAGTTCTGCACAAAGTTAAAGAATTGTATTTTGATGTTTTTTGTAGTAGAATGAACCATATTTTTATACAAAATTGGCGGAAAAATATTAGAATACAAATTTATGCATATATTTTGAAAAATTTGCTGTGCCAATTCTTTGTTCCGGCAGTGTATAAACATCAGAGCTTTCAGACAGCATCCACCCAGTGAGGTTTTTTTCAAACGAATGAGTGACTATTTTCAGATCGCTGTGGCAAGGTTGCTTACTTACTAAAATGAAATCAAATACAGCAGCTTCCAAGTGGTCAAATTAATCGTAGATAGAAGCTGCATTCAGTTCAGCCAGATACCCAAGAATATAGTAAGGGAAGGAATGTCGGCGATACATCACCAATGTGTAACAGTGACATACTTAGATAAAATAATACACTACCGACTTCCTCTAAATCGTGGCAGCTGCGACCGTAGTCATTCCACGGTAAGCACATTCTGCGCTCCTATCAGGCAGGTGCCAGTTACATGTCGAAGTAGTGGTCGGTCCAGGTGGTTGAGTGAGCTAATTGAAGCGCTACTACACTTGAAAATTTTTCCTGTATATACATACATTAGGGTGGTCCTTAAATGTGGGAAGCGAATTTGTACATGAGATTGCCTAAGCCTCAGCCCCTTCGTCGATGCTACTATAGTCGAAGATATCACAAATAAATATTTGTCCCGATTGAGGTCGGTTAAGGCGTGTCGCACAGGGGTCAAAGTTCAGATTACCCTGTGAAGACGTCCTAACTGACTCCAATCGGTAGTGTGGCAAAAGTTATTACAAATATTTAGCAAATATAAAGACCATGCCTCAACTTTTATGCTATTCAAATAATTCATTAACAACCAAAACTGAAAAAAAATTTACGCACTCATCGAAAACAATATTTCCACAAGTTAGTTGAATAAAACGAAATAATTACATACATACAAAAAGGCTTCCATTTAAAAAATGCCGCCAAGTATGAATTTTATGAAGGCCTTGAGCGCCTGGCGATAAATGTGCCATTTTCCATATATCACGAGAATTGATTGATCATGTGCAAAATAAAATATAAATTTAAAATAAAAAATAAAGCGAATCAAATTGACAATCACGCAGCAATAAATAATAAATTAATGATAATAAAGACATAATGGCGTATGTGGAAAACAATTACGAAAACATGTCAACGTCAAAACAGTCTAAGCAAGAAGCAACCCAACAAACACCAAAAAAATATTTCTCCAATATTTGAGAAATTCATAGTTCTCAAGTTGATATTCAACATCAACATCTCGAACTCATCTCTTACTTTGGACTGTAAGTTGAGATGAACTTGTGGAAAAAAATTTTCTCAAAAAGTGATGGAGAAACGAACTTTTAATTATCAATTGAAAGACTAAAGCTATATATATAAAGCGAAGATTACCAACAAAAAGTAAAAATTGTCTTCACAGTGAGAGGCTATAACGGATTATACGATATTGATTAACTACATATTACAAAAAGAAGTAAAAAAATAAAAAATTGAAATTTAAATTTATCTATGTCGTTTTAATCAAAACGGTATAAATTATTTTACTATTTTAATTTCACTATTTCATCGATATGTTTGAGACCAATTGGAGAATCACATAGGAGTTCGAGTTGAGAACTAGCTTTTTCTCAACTTGAGAAACAGTCCTATTTTCATATAAAGAAAAATGTCATTTTTGTTGAGAACGCTATGATCCACCACTTGAGGTACTGTTGAGAAACAACGTTGGAGATTTGAGAAATACCTTAGTTCTCAATTTAACTTCAAGTTGAGCTCAAACCTAAATGTTTGCTGGGAATAAAGCGAGTATGAGGGTACATGCATTACTCACATATGTACATACTTAACTACGCGTAAATGCCAGTAACAAATAGTAATTCTGAGTATTTCATATATAAAATACGTAGACAAGCCTGTGAGTATGTTAATTAATGGCTTATTTTACTCTCCAACAATGCAAATTACGCTGCTTGCTCAGACGTGCAATTTTGGTGTGCGCCCCACGATCGACCAGAAAGGCTGTGATGCGGAGTCAGACAAACAGCAAGACAACTAACTAGACAGCCAGACAATTATATGTATGATTGTATTAAGTGAAGCTACGAAAACCGTATACGTAAATGTTCATATAAATAGTAGTTACATATGTACGTTTCTCTATTCAATCAAACGTCTGTCTAACGATCACGGCTCTTCATAAATTGGCAACTGAAATGGCAAATATTTAACAACAACTACTATATATGAATATATACATACATACACACATAAATTACTACAATAATCTAAGAATCGTTCAAGTGAGGGAAATTTATGCAATTTATTTGTGTAAGAGTCACAGCCATGGCGACGACGTTGCTGGCAAAAGACAAACGTGACTTGATGAGCACGTCACAAAGCGTTTAAAATGGAAGCGTCAACGCTTACTTGTTGCCGGCTGCATTTGCATCATTTTGAGCGCGTGAGTGAGCATGTCGTTGTCTAGTCGTTGCTTTTGATGAAAGTTTTTTAATGTTTGCGTACTCGTATTATAATTATATAACATTTATTTGTGTTTATCACAAGTTATCGTGTCGGCGAGTGTAGTTAACCAGACAGATAATAAAATATTTATCAGCTCGTTTTTTTTTTGGTTTTCGTTTTCGCAAAATATTCTTGCTACACAGAGCATAAAGCACGCTGAGATTTCTTTTAAAGTTCTTTCGCTTTTTTACTTTTTGCTCAATCGTCAATTTTATTTCAAACGCTTTACACTCAGGCGAAACAACCCACAGGCAAACGTATTATTTATGTGTTAATACGCTGAGTTGAAATCCACTTATGCAACAAAAAAAGCTAACGAAGTCTGTGAATATGCAAAGCAGCTAGTGCTTCTGTGCGTTTTCTTAGATATTCAATGTACAAAGTGTCTTGGGCATTGCCTGGTTAAAAGCAATTTCACGGTATTTTGTTGCACTGGCGGAGTAACTGAATGTTGATAGTCGCTTTGCAGAAATCATATTTGTACCAAGAAGTTATACCTCGTGCATTTTAACATTTATTGATTGCATAGTGAAACATATACATACATATATATTTTTGAATCTCGAAAAATTGTAGTATAATTCTAAGATACTTTTTCTGCTGGGAATTTTGCTGAAAAGAAATTCCTTCAGATCAGCCTTTTTTGTTAGTTTTTGTGTTTTTAGGTTTTATTTTGTTTTTATGTGTTCTTTTTCCTTTTTGTATTTTTTCCTTTCTGTACTTATTGTATTTTTTTTATTTTTTATTTTTGCTTTTGTATTGTTTGACTTTTGGTATTGTTTGATTTTTGGTATTGTTTGATTTTTGGTATTGTTTGATTTTTTTGTATTGTGTGATTTTTGGTATTGTTTGATTTTTGGTATTGTTTGATTTTTGGTATTGTTTGATTTTTTTGTATTGTGTGATTTTGTGTATTGTTTGATTTTTTTTATTGTTTGATTTTTTTGTATTGTTTGATTTTTTTTTAGTTGTTTGATTTTTTTTGTATTGTTTGATTTTTTTTTAGTTGTTTGATTTTTTGTGTGGTTTGATTTTTTAGTGTTTTTTGTATTCTTTTCGTTTTTTTTGTATGTCTTCTGTTATTTGCGTTTTTATAATTTTTGTGTTTTTATAATTTTTGTGTTTTTATAATTTTTGTGTTTTTATAATTTTTGTGTTTTTATAATTTTAGTGTTTTTATAATTTTAGTGTTTTTATAATTTTTGTGTTTTTATAATTTTAGTGTTTTTATAATTTTAGTGTTTTTATAACTTTAGTGTTTTTATAATTTTAGTGTTTTTATAATTTTTGTGTTTTTATAATTTTTGTGTTTTTATAATTTTTGTGTTTTTGTAATTTTTGTGTTCTTATAATTTTTGTGTTTTTGTAATTTTTGTGTTTTTAAAATTTTTGTGTTTTTGTAATTTTTTTGTTTTTGTAATTTTTGTGTTTTTGTAATTTTTGTGTTTTTGTAATTTTTGTGATTTTGTAATTTTTGTGTTTTTGTAATTTTTGGTGTTTTTCTTTGTAATTTTTGTGTTTTCTTTGTAATATTTGTGGTTTCTTTTTGTAATTTTTGAATTCATTTGTGTATTTTTTGATTTTTTTTTTGTAATTTGTATTAATTTTTTTTTTGTGTTTTTGTAATTTTTGTGTTTCTGTAGTTATTGTGTTTTTGTAATTTTGGTGTTTTTCTTTGTAATATTTGTGTTTTTCTTTGTAATATTTGTGTTTTTGCAATTTTTGTGTTTTTGTGTTTTCTTTTTGTAATTTTTGAATTCATTTGTATATTTTTTGATTTTTTTTGTGGTTTTTATTTCATGTTTTATATATTTTGTTCTTTTTCGTACACTTGTGTTTTGTCCTTTTGTTTCTTTTTGCTACAATAATAAACACGGGCGTTTTTTGCATTTTTTTTATAAATATTTTGTTCTTTTTCGTACTCTTGTGTTTTAAATATTTTTGGTGTTTTAAATTTTTTCTATAATAATAAACACAGAAATTATTTTGTATTATTTTTGCTTTTTTTCTGTTTGAATTTTCTGTATATATTTTTTATTTTGCATTTTTACTTATACATTTTTTTATTTATTGTTTTATTTAATTTATTTTATTAAATTTTTTTTTTGGTTTTTACTTTTTTATAACTTTTATTTGTATGTTTTTCTTTTCCATATAATTGGTAATGCTTCTCAAAACTTTTTTGGATAAGCGTCTTTTGGTTGTTTATGTTTTTAATTTCTTTGTGTTGGTATATTTTATGTTCAGTTTTGTTATTTTTTACGTTTTTTGTGTTTATCCATTTTAGTCTTCGTTTGTATTTCGTTTTGTTTACCGTGCTGGCTTTTGTTTGGGTGTTGGCTTTGTGTTTTGTGTTCTTTTTTTGGTGTTTGCGTTTGTTGTAGTAAAAAAGTGGTTCTGAATATCATAGCTACTACTCTTTCATACACTTCTTAATTGTTTGTATGGCAACCCTATTCAAAAATATTACATCTTACTTATTTCTTTATTTAATTATTCTTAATATTCTTGAGTTTGAAATGCATTATTTAGCATTTCTTTCAATGTTATATTTCTTTTCAAAATATATTATGGTAATGTGGTAATCCTTTTTAACTTTTGTTTGTTTAATCTACTTTGTCTGACACCAATACAATATAACTATTTATTTTCTTTTACACTTTTTATTGCGTTGACGGAAAGTACTATCAATTCGTTGGGTATAAAAAATACCACATCTATATCCTGCAAATTTCTTGCCTTTTTTCCACACACATGCATATACATTGCACGGTGGCAGCTAAAGTGCTAGAATGCCTTCACCACTGGGATTTATTTAGTTAACTTACATTCTTTTTCACATTTCGCAATATGTATTAAATTTTCTATTCAATTCTATTCAACTCGACAGTGTTCGCTTTCATTTTTGCATGCAACCGCGCCGCGGGCGGCCAAAGTGGCGAGAGTTGATGTTATAGTGCAATTTATTTTTCACGTTCCATTGCATTTTTCTGTTGCACATCCAAAGCCATTACTTCACTGCTGCTAACTCTAATATCACTTACTCAACCAGATGGAATTCCCACACCACCCTACTACTCGGCACATCTGCATGCCTACGGCTATGTAACTGGTGTTGTGTTGATTTCCACACAATTTATGCACTCTGTTGTGGCGCTACTGTTGCTATGCAGCTAACGCGCGTGTGTGTGTGTGTGTTTTTTATTCTATTAATATTTATAATACGAATACTAACAAACATTGTTGTTTTTTATGTTATGTTGTTGTTGTTTTGGTTTAGTTTTTTTTTTTTTTGCTTACATACAATATATGCATGCGTGGCTTTGTTGTTATTGTTGCTCATATATTCAGTGATTGATTTGATTGATTGTGTTACATGTTTAGCATATTTGGTGTTTACAATATTTAACAACAACAGCACACATGCCACATGTTTTTTTTTTATGAGTGAGTGAGTGAGTTTGCATATTCTAACAAAATAATTCACATATTTCATTTCGTGTCTACCACTCACAAACACATTCATCCATACTTTGTAGGCAGCATGTAACCACAGCGGCGCATGCAAACATGCAACCAAGAACAAAAACTACGAGTTAAAAAAAAAAGAATCCATCAACCGCTGAGCAGGCAACCAACCAACCAGCCAGCCATGCGTTTCACCATCCATCCATTCACGCAGCTGACAAAATGTAAATATTTTGTTATATTTTCAAAGTCGATTTGGTCGCTGTCATGTCAGCAACAACTCAGCTATATGTATGCTTGTCCGCTGCTAAATGATTTGTGTTGTTTTATTTTGGCTAAATTGGATTTTTGTTATGGCTGATGGAAGAGCACTTAATAAAAGAGATTTTCAGTTTTTTTTTTTTGGTTACTGTGTGTCATAAATGTATGCGTTTACTGCGTATAATAATGTATACAAATGTTCATAATTAGTTAATGATGCTGTGGCTGCGAGTTGTTCTTGGGAGACTATTTAGTCAAATATTAGCGTATAATCAAGGGAAAAGAAGTGAAGCGCAACTTTTGTTTATACATTTTATGGATGCTGCCAGTTGGCTGTCCGCAAGCAATATGTTTTCGGCCAAGTTTACTGGCTGATGCATATACATATGTAAGTAACAAGACTGCTCTGGATCACTTAACAAAAGCTTAAAATGCGTCCATGAGCAATCGCTGGATTCTATGCTTTTAGTGAGGTTTATTTGCCGCATATTCTATGGCAGAACTGTTGGGATAGAGTAGGGCAATGCTTCTATCCAGTATAGGATAAATATGCACACTTCCTAAGGAGCATTATCCCACTTTTACGCTGGATGGTGTTCGTAGATTCCCTGTTATTCACTCAATTTTAGGCATTCTGTTTGCCCTTTTCGAAATAATGAGGGCCTCAATATTAACTAGAAAACTGTCTTGAAGGTCTAATTTGAAACTGAAAAAGGCGCCAGTAACCAGCCAGGTAGGATATGAGACCTCATCCAGGACACTTCGGACTACTTCTATTCTATAGCTATTCTTGAATTGCAAATGCTGCGTCATTGGGTTTTTACCTGGCTTACGAACTTTATAGTGATTTCTTGGGAAATTTGAGTTCGGCACTAAAAACACAGATCACTGCTTAACTTTATCGGCTCCAATCAACTATCTCTTCACTTACATCTCCTTAGCAGATGTATGGGAGGTAGTGTAAAAAATGCCGGAATAGATCAAAAGTACAGTGGCGGTAGCTTATCAGTAACATTCTTTCCCGCTCATATTTCATACAGAAATCTCATTGCACTTTTGCATTTGACCACTTACAGCTTTTTTATTTATCCATCGATTTTCTTCATTAGTAGCATGACCCTTTTGTAACAACGAATAAAAAAAAAATTGGCAAAAATAATGTTATTGTTTTTTAATTATTTTTCCTGTTAAAGTTAGATTTAAAAATTTTTTTTATTTCACAAAAAAAAATCTGGAATGATAACAAAATTCTCAGAAACCTATCGAAAAGTGATGTATGTGCCGTTTATAGCGCAATTCTGTCTAACATGGTTGAAAGCCTTTGTAAGACAATTGAAAGACAGTACGCAAGACAGTTTGAAAGCTTTGGCACGAAAGTCTTACAAAAGAAAATCTCCCTTGCCAACTCTCATGGTGAAAAGCTGTATATGTGACTTGGTCTACGGAAAGGGGGCTTAGGTGTCAAAAAATCAATTTTCACTTTTTGGTTGATTCGGATGGAAGATGAGATGCTTTTTCACGTGGTGAAAAGCAGAAAATCCTAACTTGCTTAGAAGTGTACTAAAAATAATAATAATATCAATAATAATAATAATAATAATAATAATAATAATAATAATAATAATATTAATAATAATAATAATAATATTAATAATAATAATAATAAAACTATAATAATATTCCGACCAACAACAACACTTACTGGACCAACAACAACACTTACTGGACGTCCGGCGCGGAGAAAAATTAACGAGATAATGAGAAACTGACGAAACGAGTTGCTTACTTTTAACAGCTTTTTCACAGAAAACTAGTTTTCGCACGTAAGCTCCCTTTTCGTAGACCAGGTCACATATTATTTTGCGCGCGCTGCTCCAACAGAGAGATCCGAGTTTGGGATCCTCGTCCACCGGATTATTTTTTCTACTCTGTTTAATTAATTGTATCTTTTAATAAAACTTTCTTTTAATTAAATTTTCTTTTAATTTTCAGAGTTTATTGTTTTAAAAAGAAAAATTTATTAATTAAAACATTATTAATATTTTTTTTTTATTTTTTTTTTCCTTTCATTTCTGGACTTCATTGTTTTAAAAAGGGATTTTTTTTATAATTTTTTCTTTTATAATACGCTTTTTTGTAATTGTTAATTTTTAGATTTTAGTTATTCAAGAACTTGTTTAGTTTTCTGTTTTTAATTAAAATTTTTAAGACAGAACGAAAAATGACACTGAAGATGGCACAACACCGAAACCGGTTTGTCTGCAAACCAAACTTGACAAGGGATGACGGAAATTCGTTCCAAAATAAATCATCTTACCACCCTGTCGGAAAAATCGACCAACACCAACACACAAAAGTTTTAACCTTAAACTTATTTTATTAACTTTTTAATTTTTAGATTTTATTGTTTTAAAAAGGAATATTTATTTTAAAATTTGTAAAATTTTTAGATTTTATTGTTTAATAAGAACTCATTTGTTCTCCTTTTTAACTATAATTTTTAATTTTTTAATTATATTAAAGATTATATTTTTCTTTTTTTTAATAAATTTTTTTCTTTTTGGATTAAATTTTCTGTAATTTTTAGTTTTTGTTATTTTAATTTCTTTATCTAATTTTGAGACAACATTTTGCTAGAGACAAATAGAATAACGCTAAGACCTCTTCCTTTGTCTTTCGAAAGACAGAAAAGAGCTTTGAAGGTAGTAGCAAAGACTTTTGTCTTTCGAAAGACTGTGGTGAGTTGAAAGGCAGTTGCCAAATGTGCCCTGTAAGATCATTCAACTAGTTCGGAAGATAACGGGATTAAGTGAACCCACTTTTTTTTAACTGAATAACTGTAAATTGGAAATATCACGAAAACTTGTCCATAAAAAAAAATTAACCCGAGTTTCGGAATCAGCGAGCAATTCAACGTACATAGGAATTGGGTAGTGAGATGCGATGCGCAAAAAAAAAATTAAAATTTGTAATCCAATGTTATTCATTCGTAAAAAAATTGAAAATCGTATTAAAGATTTTTCATTTATTAAGCTAAGTTAAGCTATCTTTCAAAGCAGTCTGAGTCTGTCTCGATGAATCTTTACAACGAAATGACATTTGAGAGCTTTTAATGAAGTTCAGCGGAAATTTTAAAATTTTAGGGGTTTTCACTGGCTCGCTGAAACAATAAGGACTTTTAAAACGACAGTTATAAATATTATTTAAATATATTTTTGATATTCTTGAAACTTCTTAGTAAAAATAAAATGTATCTTTTATTCTCTTTTTTAGGCGTGACAATGCGCGAAAAGAAGGGTGGCGCATTGCAGAAGCTCAAAAAGAGGCTATCGCACAGTTTTGGCAGATTAAGTAAGTACATATACATAAAAAATCATAATTTATAGCTGGTTTCTTTAAGTGTTTACTAACATATAAAATACTGCCAAGCTACTTACCATTTTCAGTTACTTTCTCGCTTTACGAAAAAAAAATAAAAGTAAAATAAAATACGTTTTCATTCCACTGTCTTCACAACAACTGATATAAAAATTTTGTTATCTATTTACGAACTCAGGATCACGAAAAATTTTGATATGAAATTTAAAGCAAAATAATTGCAATTTTCTTATGCTTATATTCTCAAGTGCACATTTCTAAAAAGTGCTTTTAGATAGAGATTTAATCTGCATTGTCTGTTTATTGCCCCAGACAATATCCCATTTGCTAACAATAAAAAAGGCTCAGCTCCAGCTTTATTATATATATTACCGAGCGTGGATGTAGTACATTAGACTGGGTCGCAAAAAAATTTTGTAATTATCCTCAAAACTATATTGTGACCATTTATAGAAGTTAACACGCCCGCAAATTCTTTATTCTCTCGAATTAATATTTCAAACCAGATTGTGTAAAAACAAACTTGTTTCTTTGGCATGGGGATCGGGTATAATGTACATATTGTAAGTTATTTACTTCGAAACTGGCTTTAAGCCGAAATATGGTGTCACTCTTATTTATAGAGGGGTACCATACCATACTTTCTAGCCGTCCGCGCAGCTTTTGCTGGGGTTAAGTATGCGAGTAAGCTTTATGATGATTTTCGGAATCATAAACTTGATTCAGCCGAGTAAAAATTCATTAGAATTTAAGAAATTTTGAAATTAATCTGCTAATGAAAGTGGCTATTCCACTGAAACAGCGCGTAAATCTGCCTACAGCAATAGAAAGGCTGTAAATTACTAAATTGCATTTGCAATAACATCGAATGCATTTAAAACCTCTAACAAACCCGTAACGCAAAAAGGTACTATAGCTACGGTGACCAGATTTCTCTGGCCGAAAATCGGGACATATCTAAAGCATCGTATCCGAACGTACAATTTTGTTTTTAGAACAAACCTATGAGAATTACTTGAAAAATGATCGCAAAAATGTAAACACTCAATATATACAGTGGCGAGAATGAAAACAGGTAAAATACTTATCAAGTTTTGGCTTCTTTTCTTTGTTTAAAAAATGTATATTATGTTTTTTATTTATGAAAATATAACCGACTATCTAAGAAAAACATGTCATCTCAAATTTTGTAGAATATTTATAAAAATTTGACGATTTTTTTTAAATAAATTTTAGTAAAATAAAATGAAGTTTGAAAGTTTGAATTAGCTTGAAATTTTTTGTTCTCGCATTAGAGGTTTACGCCGACAGGCTTTGCGGCGGCGGCGTGGTCAATTTCAAAAATAATCGGCGGCGGTGGCGACGCCGGCGCGTCTGGAAACGCCGGCGCTACTGCCCATAAGGTAGATTCCAAAGAGCCATGAAGCTTCTAATCTTATCATGTCATCAGATTATAATTCTACTTAATTCATTCATTGACTGCTGCCGATCAGAAGAAAGTCTATATAGTACATACATTAGGTCATTGACTGCGCTCGGGTATAAAACCCGATTTGATTCAACACATATTCATTCAAGCGTTTATACCGGTGTCATTTTAGCGCACTCACTGAAACCGTATTCAAAAGTAAACTACAGTATATTTTGCTTAGCTGCACATCCTTCTTTGCACGAAAAACTTGTGCACTTAACCGAAAAAGGCACTTAAGCGAATTTTCTTTACTACTTCAATGAGGAAGGTATCCAAGTCCCTATGAAAGCAAATAATGGAGGAGCACTTACCACGTGGAAATTACTGCAAGCGAAATTTTTACCGAATGGTATCTAATTATCTATATAACTACATGAATTGATAGCCATTTTCATTGTTCTGCGAGATGAGCAAAATAAATAAAAGCTTTAAAATTAGGTAATTGTAGGGCCAGTGCAGGTAAACCTAATACTTTCTTTGATAGTTAGTAGCACAGTTTTTAAGGCATGTATCGCCAATGTGCAGGTATGTTGAATGCATCTATCGGAGGAGTTTCTTTATAAATGTTAAAAATAGTGCCGCTAGTGCGCATTTTAGGGTAGGTATCTTAAATGTGCACTTCAGCATAAAGGCAGCAAAGCAAAATATACTGTAGTATATACATTAGGTTTACCATCGAAAATGCTTTTTTTTGAAAATTTAAAGACCCAACCCCCTAATTTGATTCGTTTTTATGAGAAATATTATTGCCTATTTTTATAGATTTTTTAAAGACCATTTAGAGGTCGCGGCCTGTCGATTTAGGTCAGAAACTACGATTTTCTAGATTCATGAGTTTTTGAATGACTATTTTTGCTTGAATTTCAAAGAATTTTGTAAAATTTGACCATCGATAATTTCCACAATTTGAAAATATGTAGTACTAACGTACAAAAAAAACGATTTTCGATGGGCACCCTAATATACATACATCTCTATGTACTCTGCAAATCCGTATGTACTATTTCAATTTAAAGAAATAAAAAAATTTAAAGGTTAAGTTATTGGGGTAATTTATGTCGCTATCAATAAATTTTTGCAATAAGCTTATCAACCGTTATGTTAAATTACGGAGTTCTTAGGATTTTTTGCGGGTTATATATTGAAAATAAGGTTGGCCTACTTTTTTCCAAAAGTTTAAGCCATCAACTCCCACCAGAACGGGTCTTTTTGACCCACTGTTTGAAAAATGGCTTATAAATGGTTAAAATTTCCACTAATATATTAAGCGCCAAATTTTTCTAAGGAGAGCAGAATGTAATGCAAAATAATAGTAATTTTTACCAAAAAGGGGGACTTTAATTCTGTGTAGAAAATATTGCGATGCGCGAGAGCAAAACCTTCCTGGGGTTTGACCCCTACATAGGAATACTAACGTAATTTTTACACAGCCACCTATTTCTTGTATACGTCTGTGGGACCCCAGAATAAAGTAACTTACGAATGTAAAAATTAGCAAAAAAAGTGTTTGCTTTTTATTAAAATTCTGTTTAAAATGTTTAAAAAAAAAACACAGGAAAATCAACTAGTCTTTGTTTTATCTCCAATAATTGAGGAGTTAGATGCAATAAGGGCGCTTCTGTTAAAACAGCTTCCTGAGATATTGGCATTAAAGTATAACTTTCTTGTTGATGTAGTATATAAAAAAGTAGTATTGTTGTAGTATTGAAAAAAATTTTCTACTGCGGAAAAAATCGTCAGATTACCAGTATTCGACCCTAATTTAACTGTAATAAACGCTTTCGATCGAAAAAACGTGTTACATATGTTTTTTCTGAGTTACGCTTTTTTTTTTAATGTTCAGTGGCCCAAGTTATGCAAAAAAACCCCTTTTAAAAATGTAATTTTCATTTCGTAAAATAGTGTTTTTATACGAGTAGTATTTAGTTCCTTCAAACGATGTATTTCAATGTGCATACAATTTGAAAATTTTGTACAAAATTCCTTAGGCGCCGAACGCCGCCGCCGCCGCCGCCGCGCCGATATTTTCGTAACTCGGCGGCGGCGCGTGTGAAATGACAAAGAACGGCGGCGTGGCCCGGCGGCGTATACCTCTATCTCGCATATTCTTCCATAGAAAGTATGTTCAAATTTTTTTTGTATAGAGAAAATGAGCAAAACCTTCCACAAAAAAAAAAAAGAATTACAAAAAAATCAACGGTAAGTCCTAGCTCGTAAAATTTTCACTGCATACCCAGAATGTTTCTAAGAAATCTACTTAAAGAGCTCACAATTTTGATGAAACTTTGTCCAGTTTGAAATTTTGACATACATGTTCTTTGTTAGATAACGAGCTGTACTTACATTAAAAAAAATTAAAAAACATTGAATAACCGCCAAATAAAGCTAAAATGTCCCTTCCATATTTATATTTTCGCCACTGTATCTGCAAATTACATTTTTCATATCCATGATTTTTTGAGGGAATAAGTATTATTTTTTATAAACTCACTGAATTCAAGTTAGAATCGTTTCATTAAAAAAGCAAAAAAAAACTTAACAAATAATTGTACAAGTAATTTTTAAGCAAAAAATAAAACCGATTTCGATTTTCAAATGAAAATTTAAAAGTGCCGTTAATTTCTTAATGATCCAATGAACTATTATGGGACTATCTCTGAAATCGATTAATGTGGTCCAAAAAGGTCATAGAAAATAAGGATGCTGGCTAATGTTTATGGCTGCCTTATATTCTATGTCCTTTGTCATAACGAAAGTGCTGTACGAAAAATTGTTTTTGGGCCCGTGTACAGGGAAAATCGTATTAAATTAATAAACACTGAAAATCGGGACTTAATCGGTACAAATATGAAAAATCGGGACACTTATACGTCCCGACTTTTTAAAAATATTCAGCGGGACAATTTTCTCAAAATCGGCACTGTCCCACCAAAATCGGTACGAATGGTCACCGTAACTATAGCTATTCAGCCAAAGTGCAGCTAGAGTGTATTTTCTCGTCGAAATCTGTTTGCTCGTAGAGTGATTTTTGTTTTCGGAATAACATAGCAGTGTAGATGCAATGCAATCCACACTCGATATGCCGCTGTAACTAAACAATCTCATTCATTGGGTCGCGCCTACTTTATCATGCAAACATGGAGGAGGCTGGCCTATACATACATACATACATACATATGTACGAACTGCAAACCTCAAACAAACCGTAGATCTATGGTATCATTGACTGCGCCCAAATACAACAGACAATCATTGCTACCAACCAGCCAACTATGTAGCTAATCACTTAGTGCAACACAGGTTAGGTTAGACTGACTATATATCCATAGAGGAGCAGCAGCGGGAACTGCAAAAGCGACAGCGACGGAGACAGCGAAAGCAACAGCAACCGGTTTGCCAGCATACATACATATATCTACTATCTAACATTTTGCCAACCGAAACCTGTGACAGCTTTCAATTATTGCATTTGTGACACGACATGCCCGTACACCAAGCCACATGCCATTTGCAGCATGCCACATGCCGCTTGCCGCACGCTCCAAGCTGCCACTTTTAATTGCCGTTTGTCAACTGCGCAAGCATTTTCGTTCCTGCCAATAAAATACGAATTTTTCAAATGTTTGATAGCTTGACTGACTACACACACTCGGCTGTGCGGGGCAGATCATTTCACGTTTTGCGTCAGTCACCTGCAATTGTGACAGCACCACAACAAAAGCAAAACAACAAAACTATTCAATTGGAGTATGTCCATGTATTGCTTGCTTGCTTGCCTGCATACCTGCCTGCCTGTACATAGTTTTTTGTTTTTTTTTGTCTCTTGTTTTTCCAACGACTTTATCAGTTCAAAGTGAATTTGGAATCTGTGCATTCCGCCCCCCCAACTTCCGTCGTGCGGCTTGACTCGCTCACAAGCAGTCTGTGTGTCACTCAGTTACCGTAGCAGCAGCAGCGTTCAAAGCCGCCATTTGTCATCAACGCGAGTCAGTCACCCTCTGTTGAACGTCAGCTATTGCGCTGAGTCTATAACCCGACTCCCCCGCCCACATCACCGCCGTCATTTGTTGACATTGCACTCTTTGTGTTTGTAGCAGTGGCTCGCTGGCTTGCCAATTTCCTTCCACTCAGATTGCAAAGCTGCACAATCAGTGTCAAACGCTCAATTGTTCAAGCGATCGCAGTCACGTCGTTCAGTCGCTGCAGTTTTCCCATTTTCAGGGTATAAGCGGGGCGGTGGGAAATTAAAAACTACAAACAACATTCTCAATTGTGGTCGTAGCTTTGTTTTCAGCGCATTGCTGTATGTACTCGTATGCCGGTGTGTGGTTGGTACTTTTTTGTTTACTAATTTTTTTTTTTTTTTCACGAGCGTTTTGCTTTGTTTGCAAAGCGCTTGTTTATTATACTACTTTTCCTGACTCAACTCCATGTCCGTATATGGGGATCGCTTATTTATGAAAATTTGCTTAATCGGTTGGTTACTGTATTTGGTGCAGATATCTGTCTGTTGTATCGGTGTTGTTATGCGAGTGTACTTGCATCCGCTCGTAGGTGGTGCCACATAAAGTTCCGGCGTCAGTTTACTACTAGACAAATGAGTCATTTCGAATCGCCGTCGGTCATGAGTAGAAAAATATTGCGTAATCGATTGTAACTAGATTAGAAAATGAGAGTATAACGTATATTTGTTTATGTATTTATATCAAGGTATTACTATTTTTTTTGGGTTATAAATGATTTGAGACAGTCGAGTCTCTTGGGCCAAAATACTGAAGCTTTTTATGTAGACTTCTTAGGGTACGTTCACATAGGAAGCGGGACCGAGCCGAGCCAAGCCGTTACGAGCTTTCAAACTAATGTTTCATATAGATACATACAGCAAGCTTTTCCAGAAGCATTTTGAAGCGAAAGTAAAGAATTTTTTCATTTTCAACTTTCTTTTTGATTTTTCAGCTTCATGACTCTGATACGAACAAAAATTCAAACTACCCTGCAAACCATTTTTTCAGAGTATTCTGAATCGTAAAGAAATTTTAATGAATTCGGAAAAATCCCATCCGATTTTTTTCCGAATTTTCTAAAATGAAATAAATTACGCACACTTCCATTCTTTTACGAAATTTCGGAAGAAAATCGGTGAAGAAATGAAAATAATGCTGCTATGTGAAGAATTTCTTGCAGACTTTTTTCAGAATTTTCTTTATTTTTCGTACAGAAATTTCTTTACGAGTTTTTTTTTGAAGATTCGGAAAAAAATCGTTACAGAAATCAGATACTCCTAAAGAATTCGTTAAGATTCCGGGAACTTTGGTTTGCAGGGTAATTCAATGAAAATCTATTTTTCGGGGAAACTAATGATACAAATTGAACAAATATTTAAGCCGCTTTTAATTGAAGGTAAGTTTTGTGATATCTTTGCGACCGACTACATGCAAAAATCTCCATTCCGCTTCGTTCAGTGTGAACACAAGCAGCTTCGCTTCGTTTCGCCGTGTTTCGCTCTGCGCCGCTCGGCTTTCTGTGTGTACGCACCCTTCTTGGCATTCAATAAGCATTAAGTGTTTACGAGCCACTCTCTAGTTATGGAAAGGTTACTTTCTTTGTTCAAAAAAATAGTCTTACAGGGTGAATTTGGGATATTTATATAGTGAGGTTCGAATTTTGATTTTGTTCAAATATTTAGCGATTTTGGCCGAGTCCAAAGCAGTACGCCAGTCGCTTCTCTTCTTTGCCAACTGATGTCTAGTGAAACCAAGTCGTTCTCCACCTGGCCTTTCCAACGCAGAGGAGGCCTTCCTCTTCCTCTGTTACCAGCATCGCGACCCGCGTTGAATACTTTCATAGCAGGAGCGTTTCTGCCCATTCGAACGACATGGGCCAAGCCAGCGGAGCCGCTGAATTTTAATTCGCTACACTATGTCTATATCGTTGTAAAGTTCATACAGCTCATCGTTAAATCGTCTGCGGTATTCGCACTCACCAACGCGTAAAGATCCATAAATCTTTCGCAGAATCTTTCTCTCGGAAACTCCAATAGCCGCTTCAACAGATGTTTTCATTGACGATGCCTCCGCGCCATACTTCCGCACAGGCATGATGAGTGACTTACTCAGTTGCTTACTCAGTCCAAAGTAGCACTTTTTGACAAGAGTAATTCCCAAATAAACGACAAACTTGTAAAGCCAACTAGTGTAGTGCCAACCAAAAAGACAATGACAAAAAACCTCATAAATTTTTTTTTTACAATTTTTTTAAATTTAATTAATTTAGTTACTTAAATGATTTTTTTGTTTATGATTTATTTTGTTTATAATATGTGACTATGCTCCATCAATTTCAATGACAAAGAATTATTTAATCGAAAGTGTGGTCTTTTTCCTGGTGAATCAGCGCGTACGAAGTTATGGCGATTACCATGAGAACAGAAAAAAACAATCGAAGGTGAATATGTTGACGAACTACGGGTCTGAATGAAGCGCATAGAAGAAGTTACAGAAAAGAAGTTGAGCTGAGAAATAAATAATTTTTGGGCCGAAGAATCAAGTCTTTTAACAAAAATCTTTCGAATTACTACATAATCCAGAATCATCAGCTTCAGACGTACATATTACTTACTACCTTACAAATGATATTAATATTCACTTGCGTACACAGCTATTTCTCTAAGTACGCATATTTTTAGTCATTTGTGAGTATGTAGTTGCACAAAATTTCGCATCTGCGCATACACATCTCTATGTTTGCACACTTTTATAACTAAGTATTTTAGCTTTAAGTTAGCTCCAGCTAAAGCTACAGACAGCTGACGTCTCTG
>NW_023462208.1:17382-20454 GCF_013731165.1 Rhagoletis pomonella | reverse complement strand
ATTTGTATAAGAGTTTTAGATCGTTTTTCGTTTATAAATGGCCAGATCTGTTTTGTAACAGAGCATGTTGGTTGGCCAATTTAATGAAGATAGATTTCAATCGGTGCTTACTCGAAGACAGGGGAACGCCTGCATCGAGCGCAGAGTTTGCTGAGCGTAGTTCAGTTCCCCCTCGCAAGCTCGTCTGCCGCGCAGTTTCCCGGTATTCCACTGTGCCCGGTACCCATACCACGTTAATGGTGACTTTCGTGGCAAGCTCGTTTAGGGTACTTCTGCATTCGGCAGCAGCTTTTGAGGAAGTGTTACTGCACTTTAAAGATTTAATCGCTGCTTGGCTGGCAGAAAAAATTGTGACAGAATGTAAACGATTTGTATTATTTTTAAGCCATAGGGCGGCCTGAAAAACGATGCAGTGGTCAGGGAGCCGCCTGCTTGGATTTAGTGAGAGTTCTTATTAGAGTATATTCCGCTTCCAACTTTGTTGTCGAGCTTTGACCCGTCCGTAAATATAACGGTAGAACATGGATCTAAGTCCAAGCGGTTTACCCAGTCGCTTCTGTCTGGAATTCTGGTAGAAAACCTATTTTCGAAGCAGAAATGTGGACTTATGTATTCCAGCTTGTGTAGGGTTGCTGGAATGGTGCCCAGAATCTTTGAGTGACCGAACTTTATGCCTCTGCATGTATGACTTGCATCTAGTCGAGTTGCGTTACAGCTGGCCTAATATCTACCGTAAATATCGGTAGGGAGAAGATTCAATACAGTCTCCAGAGTAGGGAGTAGAAGGCAGGGCACCCGTGATTAACATGGTTGCCGCACTTTGTACCCAGCCCAATACACCTCTGTAAGTGGACTTCTCTAGAGCCGTCCACCTTACGGTGATCCCATAGAAAAGGATGGGTCTGACAACCGCCGTGTACATCCAGTGTATTATGTGTGGCTTCAGACCCCATCGTTTCCCTACCGCTTCCTTACAGGCGTAGAGGGCGGTAATGACATTCCTGGATCGATCCGTAAGGTTCCGCCTCCAGTCCGACTTTCTGTCGAGAATTAAACCGAGATATTTAGCCTCGTTGGAGAGTGTAAGTCCCATCCCGCTTAGGGAGGGGGGCTGAAAAAACGGTATCTTATATTTTCTCGTGAATAGGATCCTTTCGGTCTTTATGGGATTGACTTTAAGTCCACACTCCCTCGGTCAGCTATTGACGAGACAGAGAGCACTCTGCAGAAGTTCGCTTAGCGTTTGGAGATGCTTGCCCGTTGCTGTGAGTGCAATGTCGTCGGCATACACTACGACGTGGCAGCCGGTGCTCTGGAGTCTTATCAGAATTGAGTTCACTGTAAGGTTCCAGAGTAGGAGGGAGAGAACTCCTCCTTGAGGATCACCTCTCGTTGCATGCCGATGGAAACATGGAAGCGCCCCAGTTCTGATGAGATAATTCTTCTTTCCAGGAGAAGCCTTATAAGCTCCACCAGAGGCCGCTCCTGGCCCACTTGGGAAAGTGAGCTCACAATGTCCTCTGGAAGAATGTTATTAAAGGCGCCCTCTATGTCAAGAAAGACACCTAAAGTAAATTCCTTAAAGGCGAGTCCTTTTTCAATTTTGGACACAATTTCGTGAAGCGCAGTGTCTCCGGATTTTCCCTTAGAATAGGCGTGTTGACACTCCGACACGTCCTCAGAAGAGAGGCGCTGTCTTATATCTTTCTAAAGCTTTAAGAAGAAAAGACGTTAGCCTTGGTCCATCCTCTAGGAATGTGACTAAGGCTAAGGCAAGCCATAAAGATCTCAGCAAGCAGTGGTCAAAGAAGGTGGATTTCGGCAGGGAGTATGTCATCTGGTCCCGGAGATTTATAAGGTTTAAAGGTTTTAATCGTCAATTTAAACTTCTCTTGTTGCACTATGCGTGTTGTGAAAAATAAGTCCTCTGATTAGGTGCGTCTGCATTTGGTACTGTTGTACACCCCGGGAAGTGGGAGAGAGAACATCTAGCATTTCGCAGCAAAGGGAGGTCCATTCACCATCAGGTTTTTGGATATAGTTTGGGGCAACTGGAGTTTTAGATAGGACCTTCCGTAGTCGGTTGCCCTTCGAGGTTTCCTCAATGTTGCCTCAGAAAGTTTTCCAAGATTCCCTTTGAGCTGTTCGTACCGAACTCTTAAAGGCTTTCAAAGCATCCTTGTAGCGTTGGCAGGATCCAGTTTGTTTTGCTAGATTAAAAATTTTCCTGCTGGTTCGCCTCAGGGAGGAGATCTCCGGATTCCACCATTGGGGTCACCTCTTGCCCTTTGGACGTGTTGTTGAGCAGGAAGCTTTAAAGGCTATGTTGCAGGCTTTGGTGACAAGGTCCACGGCTTCATCAATCTTTGACGATGAGTCCAGCTCAAGAAAAGAAATAGCCTTTGTCACTGGAGGGTGCGCTTCCTTAGTTGTTAACGGTATGCGGTGCATACCGAGAGAAGCGTCAAGGGCTACCGAGCGCTCATTTTATACATATTTGGTCCTATCGGTACGCCTCATGTTCCTGTAACGCGATAGAGATGCGGCTCTTAGGGAGAGCCTAAAAGAAATATATTGCTGGTCGGAGAAGGAATGTTCGCTTAGGACATGCCAATCCCTGACGTACTCAGGGAAGTAGTTTGAGATTAGCGTAATGTCCAGAACTTCCTATCTGTTAGAAATTATATACGTGGGTTTATTCGAAGAGTTGGTTATAAATAGATCCGAACTAAGAATAAAGTCAAGTAGTAACTAACCTCGTGGGTTGATGTCGCTGGAGCCCCATAAAACATGGAGAGAATTAGCATCAGAACCGATGACCGTGGGAAGCTTCCTGTAGTTGGCCTCCTTCACCACGTCTTGTAGTCGATTTGGCGGAATGCTTTGACAGACCTGCACCGTTTATTAGGACGTTATCCAAATAGTTATCGGCCCCAGATGCACGCTGACACAAACGGTATCTGCACTGTACTGAGAGAGTAGAAAATAATAAATAAAATTAAGATTATTTTTAATTAGAATACAAGCTCGAATCCTACCTGCGACTGGTGCTGAGACCACCTGGAAGGCGTC
>NW_023462208.1:14439-17372 GCF_013731165.1 Rhagoletis pomonella | reverse complement strand
ATGAAACGGTCCCGTTTAGCCCTGACGGATGGGGTAACCTTCTTTAACGCTTTGGAGCATCAGGGGCGCTGATGCAAGTCATTTGCCCCCGACTCTGCCGAAGCGGAAATTGTGCAGGGTGCAGACTCGGACGTCGAGTGCCTGTCCGTGGAGCACCTCGCGTGAACGTCCTTAGCCTGCTGTAGAGTGCCCGGGTTGGGCCTAGCCTTCTACCGGTTTAGAACTTCCCTCGAGGGGTTTGCTTAAACCGGTGTCTTCGGGGGTAGCCGTGCCCCCAGGGGGTATAGCTTTTCCCTCCGACGGTGCAAGCGACCTGACAGAGGTTGGGTTGGACCGTTTTAGATCCATTAGGTGCCATCAACGCAGTTGCCGAGACTTTGTTAAGTTACTTTCTTGCCGTGTCCGACGGCAGAATTTATACCCGTGCGGGGATCCGAGGCTCTTTTAGAATTATTCATTTCATCTGTGTCGTTGGTCACCTACTCAGATGAGACCTTTCGGTGACTGAAAAGAGTTGAAGAGGAAAAGAACGATCGACTACGGCAGAGCACCTTGCCGCAGCATGTCCACCGTTACTCCCGGAGGCGGACAGGTATCCGGGAGGTGCCGTTAGAATACAGTCGGGAAGCCCCCTGACTGCAAACCATCCAATGGGCACGGTGACGCAAGACACCCTGGATTAGGGGGAGAGGGAAGATTCGACACCCTCCGGGTCTAGATCCGTAGTGTTCTGTAGAAACAGGGTCACCTCTTGAAGGATCGCGCACTACGGTCTTGACGAGGAAGTGGCTAAGCACATGTGGTCACCCAAGTACTGTGTTATGCTCCAACCACACCCCGCATTTTGGTTGGTGTAAAGGTTATAATCCCCAAGCGCGGCCAAAGGCCGCCTACACAAAAAGAAGTTCTGCACAAAAATACTTCCGCCCCCCTTTTCTGGCAACACAGAAAGGAGAATTCTACGCGGCCGAAGGCCTCCTACTCAAAATGAAGTTCTGCGATAAACCCTTAGTTAGGGTTATAATCCCTAAGCGCGTCCGAAGGCCGCCTACGTAGAAATAAATTATGCGAAAAAATACTTCCGCCCCCCTTTGCCGGCAACACAGAAAGGAGAATTCTACTTAGTAAGGGTTATAGTCCCTAAGCGCGGCCGAAGGCCGCCTACGCAAAAAAACTTTCTGCGCAAAAATACTTCCGCCCCCTCCCTTTTCCGGCAGCACAGAACGGAAAAATCTACTTAGTAAGGGTTATAATCCTTAAGCGCGGCTGAAGGCCGTCTACGCAAAAAGAAGTTATTTTTCAGGTATGCACTATTTCGGTTTTTGTCATATGCATTATTACGGTTTTGAGTCGAAACTGTGCATGTATGTATTACTGCGTTTTTCTCATATGCATTATTTCGGTTTTCAACCGAAACTGTGCATATATGCATTATTTCGGTTTTTTGGGTATGCATTATTTCGGTTTTTTCATATGCATTATTTCGTATGCACAGTTTCCATATGCACAATTTCAGGGGGCCAAGTAAATAGACTACGGGCGTAATCATACAGTATTAATGAAGCCTTATTAAAATATATTAATCTCTTTTTACAACCTCCATTTTTCTATCGGTGACCAACGATGAAAACTATGGCTGCTTGAGTTGGGCATACAATGATACAATATTCTGTATGCGAAATTTTGGCAGTTAAATAAACCCCTGTATTGTACAGTTACTCTTGAAAAAATTTATTTATTTATTTTAATCTATGAAACAAAATTTCTTACAGACTAGTTAAGCTTAAATTAGATTTAATTAAATTATAATATTAAGATAAACTTAAAAAACTGTTTTCAGAAGATTTTAAAAAGCATGATTTGATAGTGCGAATCTAACGGTGACAATACGAGAGATATTACTGAAGTCGCGCAAGAACCTTGCTAGAGGAGCATTAATAGCAAATCTTGGTTTGAGACTCTACAAATAAAATGAATAAGAGCTTCGGAGACTACGCTTAGGAACAGTAAAGCTAATCCGCTCAAGAAGATATGGCCAAATATTGTAGCCCTCGATAACATTAAAAGTAAAAGTTACCGATAGCAAGAATCTTCGGTCTTCCAAGCAATTTAATCTATAAACATAAGACGTGATGTTAAGTTGTAACGGCTTTCTCCTAAAGGGCTGCTTGAAAGATCAAAGGATAGAGAGTAGGTGCATGCACTTCGGCGGTTCTGCATACCTTGCTACGCTACAGCTTAGCTCAGGGCAATGGGCGTGGGCTTGCGTCCGTACATACAGCGAAAGTCTTACAAAAAAATATAATAGTATGAAGATATTGAGGGAAATCGATCGTAAAGAAAACGGCCTACAAAACCAAATGAAGCAGCAAAAACAATTAAGGAGGGAAATGTCCAAGAAAACGCACAAAAAAAGAAACCCTACAACAACTTGGAACTGGAGGGGAGAGAAGATAGCATTTCTCCCTCTGCCTTTACCCACCCAACCTATTAATAGAGAATTCCTTCATCCTATTAACCCAATTAATTTCTTATTTCACCTCACCATTACATTATCCTACATTTCGTCCACATAATAATTTGAATTACCACAATATCTTCAATTCATGGGATATAATACAAAAATTCATCTTAAAGTTATCATAGAAAGATCTCCTTAACATATAAGTAAATATCTTATTATACATATGTATCTTAAATCTATTTCCCTAACATCATTACTATTTAAGAAAAGTTAAAAAAAGAGTTCACTTGTCTCGATCCACTTAGCTCATTTAAAGGAGCACACATGTATGCATAAAAGAAAATAAACATGCTAATTATGTTCGAACTTACTTGCAAATGACAGCAGCAGTGTTGCCTCGCCGTCTCAAGAAAATGTATCCCTGACCAAGCCAAAAATGTATCCAAATGTATCCAATTTTTTTTGTTAC
>NW_023462208.1:7568-14339 GCF_013731165.1 Rhagoletis pomonella | reverse complement strand
ACTATCGATAGTATCGTCGATAGTTTGACAGCTCTAGTGGTAGGTTGATATAATGATGAACATATGTATGTACGTACTTATGGACAGCAATAGATATGTTTGTATGTATGTACATATCTATGTTTGTACGCATGGATATATGTACGTAGTACAAACCAAGACAAATCTAATCACCTCCAGCCAAGGCGAATTATACAAGGCGGTGCACTATAGGCATAACCCGAGTTTTTTTCAAAATTGTAGATCTTCGCTTAGAAAAGAGATAATGGAATGAAAATTTTTTTATCGTGAAGATAAATGATCATGTAATATAAGAAAACTATAGAAGTTACAACAACAATAATTTAACCCTCAAAATACCGTTCAAAATGTCACTTTTTTTTGAAATTTTGGATTTTGGCCCCATTCCACTAGAAACCACTATACTTAATACACCATTAGCACTGTGTCTGAAAGATTTCTCTTTATTTCATCTTAAGACTCGATTTTTGGACATGGGATGCTGTACGCGAGTGGCCAGATTAGAAAAAGAAAAGCTCCTTTTAAACTCTCATAACTCGTAAACTATCAGCTTTCACAAACAAATTTATATAACAAAAATGGTGATACTGGTCGATATCTTTACGAAAGTGTGGCATGTAACCCTTTAATGCAGAGTCTGTCATATATGAAACACTTTTTAACCCTTTCAAGGCAGAGGAAAAAGGTTCTCAATATGCTTTTGAACGTGCTTTTTCTCATGTTGACGTAGATATTAATCGTAGAAAATTTTTCCATAGTAAAATAATAATAAAAAATAAAAATAAAAATAAATAAAAAATAAAAATAAATTATAAATAAATAGATAAAAAAAAAAAAATTCATTCCATTATCTCTTTTCTAAGCGAAAATCTACGAGTTTGAAAAAAAACTCGTGTTTTGCCTATAGTGCGGTGTTGGCAGAACATAAACAAAAATTACAATAAAGCTCACACTACAGAGTTCAATGCGAGAGTGGACATGTATTTTTTATTTTGACCAATATTTTCGTTATTAACTACTTCACTTTTTGCAGTAGTTAATACATATATCGTCGGCCGCTGTGGTGTAGTGGTAAGCAGTGCGCGCTTCCACTCCGCAGCACCTGGGTTCAAACCCTGGTCAAAGTAACATCGCAAAAAAATATAGAAAAAAGGTTTTTTCATAACAGCGGTCGTCCCTCGGCAGGCAATGGCAAACCTCCGAATGTTTTTCTGCCATGAAAAACAGCTTCTCATAGAAATACAATCGCCGTTCGGAGTCGGCGTAAAACTGTAGGTCCCTCCGCTTTGTGTGACAACATCAAAGCGCACGCCACAATTCGGAGGAGAAGCTCGGCCAAACACTAACATATCTGTAAGCGCCAATCTATTATTATTATTATTAATACATATATCCACAGATAGAGAATTAAAATATCTATCAGAATTATAGATTTAAAAATAATTTAAAATTTATATTATGCGTATTTTACAAGCTCACACTCACCTGTGTGCGTACACAAAGCGACCCTGCAAAAAATTGTGCGACTAATCTCTAAAGGGAGTATTCCGAGATTAATCTCAATCGGGTACAATTTGGCATTAATTAGTCGCAACTAGTCTCATACGGGTATTTCTGGAGATCAATTAGTCGATAACTGGAGATCAATTATTCCCCCGACTCCTCTTTAACAGGCGCTATTAACGATTTAATGACATGTACGCACTTAGTCAATAAAATTTCATGTGCTTCATTGGCACAGGGAGAGAGTATTCGCTCAACAAAATTAAGAACCCCGGTTCGAATCGCAGCTGGTGCAAATTTTTATTATTTAAAAGTGACTAGTCGCTTTTTATGCCCGATCGGGTACAAAAGGAATCAATTAGTCTCTTCATAGGACATGCTCGACCAGAAGCGAACAGTTCATTCCATATAAAGAGATCAAAAGTGGTATTAGTCGCAAGTTACTTTGCGATTGCTCCCGAAGTCATCCCGAAGTAGTCGCATTTTTTGCAGGGAAGAATTGCCACTAATGAATGTACATACGACAAACACATCATTTAGACATTTAGAAGTACCGCGCAGAAAATGTTATTGTTCTACCAACACCACCTTGTATAAATTCGACTTGGCTCCAGTAACACTGCTCGTTGATATCAAAGCGTATTCATATAAAGTGGTTTTACCAGAGCAGCCGATTTCAAGGCGAATTGTACTGATGGTCAAAATGATGTGCTTGTTGTACATTTGTTTATATTTGTCATTGTGCGTATAATTTGTTAGAGTAGTTTTTGTGCTGCCGCTACTGAGGATGATAGCAAGGCGTATTCATATAAGGTAGTCACCCCTATTGCGAGTGTCGACTTGTAGTAGATAAACGACTGTTAGTCGACTATCGATTATCCGTGGTGTTTTCAAAGTTGTTTTCTCGTTCAATAAGCGCGTGTTAATAGTTTATAGTCGCTCGTCCTCCTACAAACAAACAGTTGTAGAAAAATTAGTTGCTTATTCAACGAGAAATGGACATTCACAATACCATGGAAAAGCGATAATCGAATAAGAGTCGTTTATCTACTACTAGTCGACACTCGCAATAGGGGTGAGTGTTACAGGAGCAATTAAAATTTTCGCCTCGGTGTTTCTTAAAGAAACACATAAACGTTGCGACCGTTGATTCAACTTGGTGATTTTGTGCTCTAGATTGCAACGTTTATGGGCCTGTTAAATGAAGTTCTATGAAAGATAAATCTATTTTGATTTTCTGGCAAGTTGTACAACTAGTCGCAACGTTAATGGGCATGTTGTATAACGGCATTCTATTTTGAGTTTATTTTAGTGGTAACCACATAGCGAAAAAACATTTAGAGCGTCCCACCACGTCTACGATTTGCAGGTTTTGCAGGATTCAGTCCAAAGTCGTTCCCGTACGCCAAAAATTCTGTATCTGGGAACACTCTCGTGAGAGTAATTGAGCAACTGTTCCCAGAATGAAGTTTCAAGATTTAGTCCGGAGTTTTTCTTCTGGCAAATTCATGAAAAGTGTCAACCGATAGGTAGAGTTGCATTTGTGTACAAAAGCAGAACGCGGTGAAAGCAAATAACCTTACATTTGTTAAAAAATGGAAGTAAATAATGAAATATCCAAATATATATGCAATTATTATTAATTATATAGATTTTAATAGTTATTTAGTGATCTTTCAGCCAAATCAGTCTTGTACTAATGACAAGTAAACAAACCAAATGACGTTTCTTCTGGAAAAAGTGCTTTTTGCGTTCCCGTACACTTCTGCATCTGTTCTCCTGTTACTCTCACTAGAGAGAGTAAAATTGTAGTTTGATATTTCCACAGGTTTTAGTCCGAAAAGTACTAATTACGATGTAAAAATGACTTAGTTGCCATCAAAAGAACCCAGTTCGCGGTGGGCATGAAGTTGAGACCGTACAGGTTAGTCGCTAAACTAAACCATGACAGATACGAAGTTGAAAAAGTAGGGAGTCAGGAGGGGCCAAAAAAGACTACGACGGTGGCTGAGAATATGAAAAGATGGACTTAAGTATTCGAGGTCGAATAATATGTCAGGACGGCCGATTGTAGGATCGGACTTATATGGCAACCATCAGTAAGGGGGTAATCTACTAAGTGGGCGGCAAACTTGCAACCAACTTGATGAAACAATACCGAAGCGTCCATCAATATGTTTAAGAAGTAGAAAGTAAGAATGTAACAGTGATTCGAAGAAGAGAAGTTAGCCGGACTACACGTCATTGTAGCCTTAGCCGTAAGAGCGGAGTGAATTAAATAAAAACGATTTAAAAGTATATATATAAGTACAATCGAGTGCGTTTTAATTATACTACATATATATATATATAATAATAGATGGGTTTTCGAAATATATATATATATATGTAGTATACATATACATAGATATATATTTATATATATATTTATACATGAGAATTGAAGTCTATTTTGTTCTTTGTTTAAAAACTACTTGTTTTTAAAATAACTACCGCTAATAATCTAAATTACCGCTAGATGCAATATCCAAGCCCCATTCATTTTTTGCACTAGCTTCAAATACAAATTTGATTAAAATTTTCTAGATTTTCTGGTGCACTTTTATGTTATGTTATATGACACAATCTTTTTCATATCGGACGCCAAATTTGGTGTCACACCTTCGATTGGCTTACAAGTTTTTTTATGGGTTCTATACATGAAATAAGCTAACACGTATTCGAGGATTTTTTTTTTCTTTTTGAAGTTAAGCTTCTTAGGCGGCGGTATCGCAAAAATGGAGAGTGAAATTTTTAAAACTGAAAATGTTACATGAGTAAGAAGGAAGATAGAGTATAGATAAAGGGAAAAAAGAAAGAAAACGATGTATGCACAGCAATACAAAGCGATAGCACGAAAATCTTCAACGCGCATGCATACGAGTACTTACATACATACGTACATATATATGTGCAAATGTATGTATGAATCCATTTTGCATTTCAGTGCTGCTGGTAGCAGCAAAGTTAATAACAACGAAGCAAGCGTTCTTGATGTGCATTCGTACATAGATATGGATGTATGTTTGTATGGATATATGTATGATGAAGTAAACGTGGTTGGTAGAGCTGTCAAACTATCGATAGTCAAGTCCATCGGTGTTTTACGATAGTCTTAAGGGTGACTATCGACTATTTTTCGTTATTTATTTTAGCGGCTCACGGTTGCATTTTAGTATCGAGAAATATTGCTAAAGTCTGAAAGCGATTTCAGAAATTTTCCCTGCAGTTCGCCTTTCGGAAATAAAAAAATTTCTTTCGACATATAGACACTTACATGCAAGGTGCCATTGCTCATGCAACTGCTTTCTGAAATTTCGCAATTTGACAGTCTTTTGAAATATATTGCATTGCCACGTCTGACACGCTCTTAAGACGGCAATGTAATTTCTGGTATTTGGCGCTTTTAGAAATAATGTCATGAACCAACTAAACAGATCACCCAGCACGGCAACCATGTATTTGTAATTGCATTTGAGAAAAAAAAAAATAGTTGATAACGTCATTTTTTAGTCGGTTGTTTCATTCAAACACATGGTTTCATTCCGTGTCATTCACATGGCGGCGAAAAAATGATGTCACTGCAAAAAAAATACTTTTTTCTCGCACTCCGTCCTGGATGATCTTTATTCGTACCTTCATGAAATAATGCCAAGTTTTGTTCTCTTTGAACCAATACGTTCAAAAGTCAAAAGCGCTAGGAAAGAGAATACGCTATTAATGAAACGATAGTGGCGATAGTACCAGAACTATCGACAGTTATTTCATGTGACCAGACTATCGATACTATCGATAGTATCGTCGATAGTTTGACAGCTCTAGTGGTAGGTTGATATAATGATGAACATATGTATGTACGTACTTATGGACAGCAATAGATATGTTTGTATGTATGTACATATCTATGTTTGTACGCATGGATATATGTACGTAGTACAAACCAAGACAAATCTAATCACCTCCAGCCAAGGCGAATTATACAAGGCGGTGCACTATAGGCATAACCCGAGTTTTTTTCAAAATTGTAGATCTTCGCTTAGAAAAGAGATAATGGAATGAAAATTTTTTTATCGTGAAGATAAATGATCATGTAATATAAGAAAACTATAGAAGTTACAACAACAATAATTTAACCCTCAAAATACCGTTCAAAATGTCACTTTTTTTTGAAATTTTGGATTTTGGCCCCATTCCACTAGAAACCACTATACTTAATACACCATTAGCACTGTGTCTGAAAGATTTCTCTTTATTTCATCTTAAGACTCGATTTTTGGACATGGGATGCTGTACGCGAGTGGCCAGATTAGAAAAAGAAAAGCTCCTTTTAAACTCTCATAACTCGTAAACTATCAGCTTTCACAAACAAATTTATATAACAAAAATGGTGATACTGGTCGATATCTTTACGAAAGTGTGGCATGTAACCCTTTAATGCAGAGTCTGTCATATATGAAACACTTTTTAACCCTTTCAAGGCAGAGGAAAAAGGTTCTCAATATGCTTTTGAACGTGCTTTTTCTCATGTTGACGTAGATATTAATCGTAGAAAATTTTTCCATAGTAAAATAATAATAAAAAATAAAAATAAAAATAAATAAAAAATAAAAATAAATTATAAATAAATAGATAAAAAAAAAAAAATTCATTCCATTATCTCTTTTCTAAGCGAAAATCTACGAGTTTGAAAAAAAACTCGTGTTTTGCCTATAGTGCGGTGTTGGCAGAACATAAACAAAAATTACAATAAAGCTCACACTACAGAGTTCAATGCGAGAGTGGACATGTATTTTTTATTTTGACCAATATTTTCGTTATTAACTACTTCACTTTTTGCAGTAGTTAATACATATATCGTCGGCCGCTGTGGTGTAGTGGTAAGCAGTGCGCGCTTCCACTCCGCAGCACCTGGGTTCAAACCCTGGTCAAAGTAACATCGCAAAAAAATATAGAAAAAAGGTTTTTTCATAACAGCGGTCGTCCCTCGGCAGGCAATGGCAAACCTCCGAATGTTTTTCTGCCATGAAAAACAGCTTCTCATAGAAATACAATCGCCGTTCGGAGTCGGCGTAAAACTGTAGGTCCCTCCGCTTTGTGTGACAACATCAAAGCGCACGCCACAATTCGGAGGAGAAGCTCGGCCAAACACTAACATATCTGTAAGCGCCAATCTATTATTATTATTATTAATACATATATCCACAGATA
>NW_023462208.1:1443-7468 GCF_013731165.1 Rhagoletis pomonella | reverse complement strand
ATCATGCCTGTGCTGGTGTATGGCGCGGAAGCATGGACAATGAAAGCGTCTGATGAGGCGGCTCTTGGAGTTTTCGAGAGAAAGATTCTGCGAAAGATTTACGGACCCTTACGCGTTGGTGATGGCGAATATCGCAGACGATTTAACGATGAGCTGTATGAGCTTTACAACGATATAGACATAGTGCAGCGAATTAAAATTCAGCGGCTCCGCTGGCTTGGCCATGTCGTTCGGATGGACAGAAACGCTCCTGCTCTGAAAATATTCAACGCGGGCCGCGATGCTGGGAACAGAGGAAGAGGAAGGCCTCCTCTGCTTTGGAAAGACCAGGTGGAGAAGGACTTGGCTCCACTTGGCATTTTCAATTGGCATCAGTTAGCACAGAAGAGATATGACTGGCGTGCTGTTTTGGACTCGGCCAAAATCGCTTAGGCGGTTACAGCGCCAAATAAGAAGAAGAAGAAATGTCTAAACCGCTTTCACTAGCATGCCTTAACACTTTCTCTAACTTATCTCGGCCCTCCATCTCATCCTTGGCGGGAATGACGATGTCGTCCATGTATATAATGACTGTTCCGTCAGCCAGAAAATCTTGAAAAGTCGGTCGGATATAACGGCAAAATACCGCTGGAGAACTCGTTATACCAAACGGTACGTATCAAAACTCGTATTGTCCGTTTTGTGTTAAAAATGATGTATATTTACGCGATTTAGGTTCAATTGGGACGTGGTAAAACCCGTTTTTCAGGTCCAGTGTGGTGAAGATATTCGCGCCCTGCAGCTTGTCTAACGCTTCGTCTACTAACGTCATAGGAAAATTGTCCCTAACTATTTTCTCACTAATCTTGCGAAAGTCACAACAGAAACGTTTTGTCCCATTGTTCTTGGTCGTTAGTACTACAGGTGATGCATATTCAGACACACTATTCTGAATAATACATTCTTTCAGCATGCTTACCACTTGCTCGTATGTACAGCATTGATCAGCGTGTGACACCCTTTGTGGCCGCTGAAACATTGGTTTTTCGTCTGTTAAAATCAATTTCATTTGTATTGGCGTACTACGTGGCTTCTTTGCATAATATTCGTTAATTAACTTGCTAACGGTTTTGTAATCGAACTCGCTCAGATGCGACAGATCAACCTAATCTGACTCTGCGCCTTCTTCAGTTGCAATTGAGCATAGTGTTTCGAATTCTTTAGTTAAACCATTGTTACCTCCCGTGACCTCGGATCCTGCTCCCAAAATGTCTAGTACCGTTTTGTTGCTCCCCGAAAACCGAATTCTGACTATCCTCATAGACCCTTTTCTCACTGTGGACTGACACGACCCTTTCAGCACCACCACACGCACCAGCAGTAACCATCTCAGCTACCGCGTGCTACACTGCCATCTCAGCAGCTCTCACTGGTTTTCTAAACTCCACGCTTCCTTTCCTAAACACTAACTCCATATCTTGAAGCACATCATTTCCGATCATTGCTGCATACGGAATATCACGCTCCCTAACCACATAAAACGTTACGCTCAATGTTAACCCATCTACTTTCATATCGGGCGTAAAGCTGCCTAATGTGGTAAGCTCGCCTTTGCCTATACCAACCAATTTTTGCTTTTCAGCAGTTAGGTCTATATATCCCAACATGAACAATGCATCATATCTAGGGCTGCCAGATATCTATGTTGCCAAACCGGGACACTTTAGGGAGGGCCTCTCGCTCCCTTCCCTTTCATTTCGACGTGCGAAAGGATGTAGTGAAATTTTATTTGACAAACAAAAACAAAAACATAAAAACATGAGATCAGGGGATCATTACAACGTACGCCAAAAAAAAAAACAAAACAACTTATTACAACTAAAGCACAGAGAATTTTTCACAATGCATGAACCTTTTTTTTATTCTTTATACAAATACAGTTCATACTAAATATATGAACAAACATAAAAATAAAATTGTTAAACTTTGTGCTAAACTCGGGAAAATTCAATAAATTTGCATACAAATTTGCAACATTCTAATCAGACCTTTTATAAAAATTTTTAAAATGAAGTTTTGCAGCCCATTAAATTTTAGTTGAATAGTTGAATATTCAATTCAAATACGCCCATATTAAAATGAATCGATTTGCATTTACCGATTGCTTTTTCATAATTAAGTTAAAAAAATATTAAAATTCCATGCTGGTTGTAATGGGAATTGAACCCTGACCCTCTGGAAATTAGCAAATTGTGGCAAGCATCCTCGTGCACTCAGCTACTGCCAGACATGTAAATGTGCATTTAAATGTTGAATTTGTATCAACACCACGCGTGCGTGTTGTGAAAGTATTATTTTTAAATACGAACATTTTTAAACGATAATCAAATAGAAAATATTCATGTTTACTATGCGTTATTTCCCTCAATGAATTCATAACATTTTTCTGAATATTACAACGCGTGTTTCTCTTAGTGTAGCGATTTTTGAACTTTTATTCAAATTTGTGCAATCAAATCAAAAACCGGGACACTAAAACGAAACCCGGGACATTTTAAGGTTGGACCGGGACACGTGGACAAATAGTCTAAATCCGGGACGCAATGCATCCTGTGTCCACTAATGCATTAAAAGTGAAGTTATTGATGATCGCGTCAACGAAAATCATTCCACCCTTACTGTCAAACTTTTCTGATTTGTTATCTATAGTATTCACACGTTCACTTTTGACTGCATTGTCTTTTTGCGCCTTACATCCATGAGCATAATGACCTTTTTGCTTGCATTTAAAACAAGTAACGCTGCTTGACCCTGCCCCGCTTTGTCATTTATCACCCGAAGATACCTGTGCTGAACTCCCTTTGCTTGTCGACAACTGCGCACCCTTAACCTTCTCGTAGACACGAATCAGTTCCTTCAATTCACTAACAGTTGTTTGCCCTAACGTCCGGTATACCCTCCACGAAATACTCTAAAACGCTCCTTTCGTCCGATGCTATTTGCTTGCCCATTTCCAACGGAGCATACAAATATTCCTGCAAACTCTCTTTTGGCTGTTTGCGCCGGTTTCTTAGCGCACGGTGTACCTCTGACGCACATAATTTTTTACCAAATTCATCGGTGAGGGCTTGCTTTAAACTTCCCCAGTCCCTTACACCCACTAACCCACGCACGAATAATTTTGCAGCTCCCTTGAGCAACTGCTTAGCATAAACAAACCTTTGCAAATTATTCCAACCGACCGTGTCAACACATCGTATGTACAGTCACCGAAAAAAAATGAAACGCTGCCTTTAATATCGCGCAACGTAAATAACACCCTTTGCGCATTCGAACCAGCTGTTGCAGCGTCAGCGTACAACGAATTTGCCGATTCGTTGTCGCTTTCTGCTTCCTCCTGTTCGTCACCTAAGACCAAATGCTGTAACAAACGCAAATGTAAGTCTTTTTTCCTACCTTTTACGCTCAACCCCAGTTCCCTTAATTTCTCTTTCAACATATCTACCGTCATCATACTGATTGTGTCAGCGTCCATCTTACAATCTTTTTGTTTTTCTTATTTTACTACCCCTCAAATTGTATGTAAATTACACGAATTAATATTTCTCTTCAATCGTCAATATTTATAAACATAGATTAACAAGTACAAAACTTAATAAATAAAATTAAAAAAACTTTTTAATATACAACGCTTTTATAAATGGACTAAAAAGTAGAAAATAATATTTCTCAGTCCCACAGAATTTGTTTTGATAACTTTTGATTTTGAAATTTTAGCGAAAGTCATTATAAACAATTGATGACAGTGAAAACGAAAAACGTGGAGCACATGCAGTACAAAGCATTCGATTTCATTGACAATAGTCAAACTACATAACATTCTACAGCGAAAGTACAAATTTCAGATTGATTTTAAGCGGTCGTTTTTCATATGCCCACATACATACATATGTTACTTTTCATATAAATTCAAGTGCATTACATGCGCCCCACGCTTTTCATTTTCAATGTCATTAATTCTTTATAATGACTTTTGCTAAAATTTCAAAATCAAAAGGTATGAAAACAAATTCTGTGGGACTGGGAAATATTATTTTCTACTTTTTAGTCCGTTTATAAAAGCGTTGTATATTAAATTTTTTTTTTTTAATCTTATTTATTTTCTACTTTTTGGTCTTGTCAGTATACAATTTTGCAATAGATACTAAAGTAATTGAAAAATAGTTTTTTAAAAATACATACCCTGCAGGGTACATACACTCATATGTATGCTTGTACGTATGTATATACACCCAGCAAAACCAGCGTTACCGAATCTCCAACCCAAACGCAAATTTTATGGTGTTACTAACACATCTGTAATAATTTTTGATTGGAGTGCCATCTACTGTTTTTTCCTGCGAGCTATCTTTTACATATTAGTAAGTATTCAAGCTAATCTTTTCACATATGAGCAAGCAGGCCAACTATTTGGTTTGAATAAAACTGAATTGGTAAACGTTAAAATTTACGATGTCTTTGATATGATACCTACAACGAGGTTGATATCTAGACTAGGTTGATGTCTAGAATTTGCCACAAATAGCTTTGCTACGTTAATAGTAGCTGCATTCTTTAGCAACCGAGCTCCAAAAGAACCCTAGATTAAATGACGAAATACACGTAAAGCAACAACACAAACTCGGCTATTTATCCGAGCTCAGCCAGGTCGGTTAAAAAAAAACGCGACCTGAAGGCTAGGGCATGAAGTGCATACATCAGCTCGTATGCAGAATATGGTCAGATGAACGCATGCCCGACGACTGGAATTTAAGTGTGCTCTGCCCAATCCACAAGAAAGGCGACCCCGCCATACGCGCCAACTACCGCGGAATCAGCCTTCTAAGCATAGGTTACCAGGTCTTATCGAGCGTATTGTGCGAAAAACTGAAGCCCACCGTCAACGAGCTGATTGGACCTTATCAGTGTGGCTTTAGGCCTGGAAAATCCACCATAGATCAGGTATTCACAATATGCCAAATCTTGGAAAAGACCCGCGAGAATAGGATCGACACACACCATCTATTTGTCGATTTCAAAGCCGCTTTCGACAGTACGAAGAGAAGTTGCCTTTATGCCGCGATGTCTGAATTTGGTATCCCCGCGAAACTAATACGGCTGTGTAAAATGACGTTGAGCAATACCACCAGCTCCGATAGAAGAGGGAAGGATCTCTCCGAGCCGTTTGATACCAAACGAGGTTTCACACAAGGGGACTCCCTTTCGTGTGATTGCTTTAATCTGATGTTGGAGAAGATAACAAAAGCTGCAGAACTGAACCGCTCAGGCACAATACTTTATAAGAGCGTACAATTGCTGGCGTATGCCGACGACATCGATATTATCGGTAAAAACAAGGGCTACGTCTGTTCTGCCTTCTCGGGATTGGATAGAGAAGCAAAGCGAATGGGTCTGGTGGTGAACGAGGACAAAACGAAGTATCTCCTGTCAGCACACAAACAGTCAGAGCATACGCGTCTTGGCACCCACGTCACTGTTGACAGTTACAAGTTTGAAAAAGTAGACGACTTCGTTTATTTGGGAACCAGCATTAACACCAATAATAATGTCAGCCTTGAAATCCAACGGAGAATCACTCTTGCCAACAAGTGCTACTTTGGGCTGAGTAGGCAATTGAGAAGTAAAGTCCTCTCTCGTCGTACAAAGATCACACTCTATAAGTCACTCATCATGCCTGTGCTGGTGTATGGCGCGGAGGCATGGAAAATGAAAGCATCTCATGGAGCGGCTCTTGGAGTTTTCGGGAGAAAGATTCTGCGTAAGATTTACGGACCTTTACGCGTTGGTGATGGCGAATACGCACACGATTTAACGATGAGCTGTATGAGCTTTACAATGATATACAGTATATTTTGCTTAGCTGCACATCCTTCTTTGCACGAAAATCTTGTGCACGTAACCGAAAAAGGTACTTAAGCGAATTTTCTTTACTACTTCATTGAGGAAGGTATCCGAATCCCTATGAAACCAAATATTGGCGGAGCAC
>NW_023462208.1:0-1343 GCF_013731165.1 Rhagoletis pomonella | reverse complement strand
AACTTCTCCATTTATGCAGACAGAAACATGAAATTTCGCACTATTTTCACTCATTATCAACAGAAAGTTTACAGTAAAATTAACAAAGATCGGGTCACTATAACCTTTTTATTGCCTTCATACAACTGATTGTTCAGATATGGGGTTTTACGGTAAAACTCCTTTATTTGGACAGCTAAAACCGATAAATTTCGTAAGCTATTTTATAAATAATAATACAAATTCTAATGAGAAAATCGTCAAAATCTACGCTGTTTAAGTTTTATCTCCTATACCACTAATTGTTCAAATACCAGTTTTTGCGATATATCTTATTTATGTAGGAAGCTAAACCCAATAAATTGTGTTACCGGTTAACATACCGATCACATAGCAGCGGGATTCACTTAGAGTGGTGTTATATAAGGTATATCTTCCATACCTCTGATTGTTTAGATATGATTTTTATACCCGAGTGCACTTGTGCACAAGGTTCAGAGCACAATTAGGATATCGTATGTGTGTACTTTACCAAACAAAATATATGTATCATATTATATTATATAATACAATGTTCTATAGTTCCATGTAATGTACATATGAGTAACAATAAATGTTTGGCATAAAATTTAGTTGTAAGTTTATTGACTTAAACAAAAAATCTTAAAACCACCTGCCATTTTTCCACATGCAAAATACATATATTATTATTATTTTTTCTTGTTTTTGCAATTTTCACACTACATAATACATTTTTATACCCGAGCGCACTTGTGCACAAGGGTATTCATGGGCGTAGCCAGGTAGGAGCACTTTCAAATTTTTGCCTAGATATTCAAAAATACTACCACGAAATGCTTGCTTGATAATTTCGGCCCCCCCTAAATTTAAAGGTTTTTCCTATATATATACTGTATAACAAATTATACTGCCAACGCTAATTAAATAATTAGTAAATTGATTTGAAAAGTAGATATGTGGATCATCCGGTTCTGTATCAAGTTATTATCTCTAACTTCAAAGCACTTCCATTTTAAAAGGGTAAAAACCTGGAAACTATAAATAAATTTATAGTTCAATTGTTTATTAATTTGTCTTTAGGTTTGTGTCTTTACTAAGCGGTTGGGTGAACAGCCAAGACGTTTACTTCTAAAGTGTGACAAAACAAAATCAAGTAATATATTTAGCATAAATAAATATACCAGCCTAAAAAATCAGCGTACTCAAAATGTTCAATACGCCCTCATACTTATACATACATACATATGTATGTATATCATTTAACGTTTTGTCCGGCTATTTGGTTTATTATACAGATATGTAGAGCGAATTTAAAAAAATTCATCAGGGTTTAGTTGAGATAT
>NW_023462207.1:13331-20455 GCF_013731165.1 Rhagoletis pomonella | reverse complement strand
TTGTAAATTTAGATTTACATGGTTTTGGTTGGAGAGTAAGCTATACTTTTATACAAAAAATAAAACAACATTAAATAAACAAAAGAAATTTAGCCAAACTTCTAAAATTTCAGAGTACATTTCGCACACCGTCTTCAAAAGGGGCACAACTCAAAAATATTTGCGTAAATCAATTCATAGGAATTATCTCCAATTAATGCAAATATATTTTTCTACGTGTTGAATCTGTACGATCCACAAGCAGTTATATTTTCGAATCAGATTTTAGAGTTGTGCCTCTTTTGAAGATGGTGTGCGAAAAACACTTTGAATAATCACTCATACGCCCCTGCAACACCGACTAACCCACCAACACCAACAATTTCCTTTTGTTTTGGTCTCTTTAACTGCCTGTTTATGTTTTCTTGCAGCTCATCATTGCGCGATTTGTATTTTGTTTATATTTTTTATTGCTTTTTGTTTTGGTATGTTTTTCGCCAACTTTTAGAATACCTATCGTACGTTTTCAGTCGTATACAAATGTATGCATGTATTGCACTTGTATGTATATTTAGTATATCTCACAAACATTTCTAATCGTTCGAAAGTACATGAGTATATGTATGCACATAACTACACGAAGCATTTCTAAGAAAAAGTATGCCTTCATAAACACAATACATGTAGTACACACATACATATATTCATATATATATATATATATATATGTATTTTCATTAGGGCGAAAATATTTCGTACGATTAAATAAAAAACACGTATGTACCAGAGATGTTGCGAATGTGTAATTTTAGACATCCGCGGATGCGGATATTTAAAGGCTAACATCCGCGGAAGTGGATGCGAAGGTGGATGTCAAGTATTTTTGAGAAATAATTTAGGTGAGTGAATTAGGTGATTAGGTAACTAAAAATTGGAAAGGTTAGTAATTTTTAATAATGTCATTTTTTCGTACCAGAATTTAAAAATTTGAGCATTGTATTTAATAAAAACTTTAAAAAGTAATGTTGTTGCCTTTTCGGGTTACAGCCTGCTTCTAGATAACTACTCGGTCAAGGCGACAAACTTGAAAAACTTGAAACTTAACAAAATTGCAAATTTTTTTTTTCGATTGACGCTGACCAGTTGAGAGAACTTTGAGTTATATTATTATTTTTTTTTCATTGCGGTGCAATAATTCCTTTATGAGAATTGCATCGGAGCTGCAAATGTCGGATGTATTCTCCTGGCTTTCATCTTCACAATCTAGCATCATGGCAAGATAATTGTTTAAACACCGTTGTTTTCCAAAGAATTCTTCATTCTCATTCTCTTGGTTGTTTCTGAATTTGGAGAACCTTCAACGTCATCAGCGTTTTTCGATTTTTGTTTTTGTAATTTATTTGTAATCCTTTCTTCTGTGACGATATACGTTTTATCAGTGCACTTTCTCAATATTCCAGGGACCGAAAATAACAGTTAAATAATGTTTCAGTACTCTTTCATATGATATCAAATTTGTTTTATTTGGATAAGCGCTTTGTTTATTTTCAGGAAATGACTTTTATTTCGGAATGAAAAATATTTGGCTAAGTTTGACTCGTAAAAAAAATAAACTAGTATTTTCGATCCCTTCAATATTCGCATTCGCATTTAATTCGGAAGCTCCGCGGTTGCGAATGCGAATGCGAATATTCGCAACAACCCTGCTATGTACATACATATATGAATATGTAGTCGAACTATAATGCAAAAAATAATTCCTAGTTTTATCATACGAATTATTGTTGTTGTGGTTTGATTTTAGCGAGGAAGCGAGAAAAAGATGGATTATTCTTAAACCAAGTGGAATCAATTTCTCAACCAGCCAAAAAGTCAGATCCCCACAGATTCTATGTGCGGAAGTTGAAGAGTCGTTTATATAAGATTGGAAGTTAAGTTCTGATGGGGCAATAGTAATTTACTAGATAAACTCTTCGCTTGCTGTGACTTATGTTCGACCGTAGAACAGAAATTGCTCATTTAACATCACATAAGAAATGACCAAAGTAGCTGGCCCGTTATTTGCTCGTTCCCTGAAAACTTATTTCTGATAAGTTCTCTTAAATCCTCTATTCGAAACGTTCTGTAATGTTGACTTAATGGAAGAAACAAAATTTTGTCAACCTAATGCATGTATACGCTTTTCCAACAAGTTTCTTTATTCTCAATCTTCTTTGTTCGGCGCAATTCAATTTGTTGCTTTTCTAGTTTTCCATTTGTATTTATTAGCAAATTGCCCTGTTATTTTCCATGGCATGACTTTGATAAAGTCATAAGTAATGACGACATCTCGCACAACATTAGCACAATAGGCAATGTGACCTATTACTTAATAAACAATTAAACAGTGTATGGCATTTTATATTAAAACTGTTTTTCTAAGCCGATGCGTACTTGCCATAGGAGCGCAAATGTATTGCTTATGCTCGTAATGTTTCTCCTCTTACATCCTCTTTAAATAAAATAATACAATATGGGTATCAATCGTAATGTTTTTGAAAAGGGGTTTAGTTCTAAACTACATGAAGGAGGGTTGCCAACTGTTTGAAAAATCAAATTCTGATTGAATTAAAGGAATTAGGTAATTGGAATATTTATTATACTCAGATTAAAGTATCAAGCGTGATAGTGTTTAGAAATGTGCAGCTTGAGGTATCTAAAAAGGGTTACCACCTGTTTTAAACCTAATTTCAAATACAATTATATTATAAGCTAAATGAGTTATTACAAAACATATAGGCTAGAATCTTGGCTTTATTTCTAAGCTACATATGTCTAGCAGGGTTTCCACATACATAATTGAAAATTAAAATTCAACTTGAATTATAGGAATTAGGTACTATGTTTACGTATGTATGTATCACAATATGAGTGTGAGACGAAAATGGTTTAAAAAGGTTGCCAACGTTTAAAAGCTTAAATATAAATATTCAACGAAGTATTACAATAAAGGGTATCAATCGAAATCGTTTTGAAAGGGCTTCATTTCTAAACTACATGTAAGGGGGTTGTCACTTCTTTTAAATCTCAATTTGAATTCAGGGCTTAAGTTATTTGAAAAAGTATCACAATAGAGAGGTTTAGAAAACTTTAATTTGAAAATATATATAGAATATAGAATAAATGTACCGCTATAAGCTAGCGATATTCAGTCGACACGTCAAATATACATATTACTGTATATGTGTGTATGTGGATGTAGCTAATTTCCTACTAAACAATTACTTTGCATTATTGAATGAGACAAATAACCATAATGATGATATAGCACATCAATTCGGTATATTCGTTACATACCTACGTGTGCATACTATGTATGTATGTTCATACGATTTTTGGTATATCAGTGAAGTATTGATAAAGCGTAGTTTAACTAATTGCACAACTGCCTAACTAATGGGTTTTATTTGCCAACAAGTAGTAGTTTATGTCAATGTTATTGTGGCTTGTTAACATTTTACTTTTAATATTTTTATTGAGCTTTGTACCACGATTGTTTATTAGGAAAAATTGAAAAAGCAACAAAGTCTAAGCGGTAGAAGTTCGGTTCGATCCCTGCTGAAAAAGAAGTCTGATGACGAGATGTGGTGATCTCCGAAATATTGCTATAACTTCTACCGCTTAGACTTTGTTGCTTTTTCAATTTTTCCTAATAAACAATCGTGGTACAAAGCTCAATAAAAATATTAAAAATAAAGTAGTAGTTTAGTTTAAAAAGCAAGTCGAGACAAAATTTAAAATGTTTGCGTGTAATTTTTATGTGCGTTTAAAAACTGGCAAAGGCCTCCCACAGCAGCTCATTTAGTATAATAGCAGGCATAATCTGGTACGTCAGACCAAGTGACGTAGTTCGGAATTTAAGTTTCATCTCTGCGTGCATAAATTATTCACAATTTCCACTAAACTAATGGCATTGACATTGACGCCACTCACTGCTTTAACTTTCTTGTGCGGTGTAAGTTATTCCTACGTCCAACATCCTACTCGATTCTATACATTTTCTCGGGCGAATGTGACGAATGCAGCCAATACGGTGCCCCATTTTAAGTTATGTACATGTCAGAATTTTTTTTTTTTTTTTTTTTTGTAATAAAAGCAGCAGTCAAAGCACTTCAAATTTATTCCAGTGGTGTATATGTATAGTAAAAAGATTCATTCTCCCACTACCCCTCCCATTAGTTTGGCACCAGCTTATATCCGCGTGTTTCACCCCACGCTTTTATAAAAAAAACGCAAAATGATTTTAACGAGCGAGTTAAAGTATTAAGGATGTTTAAAATTATAGAATTATACAATCTCGTCTGCAGGGTAGTCTTTGTTATGGTAATATGAAAGATATGAGTCCGTCTAAGTTTATCTTAAAATGGTTCCAAGGCTACGCCCCATGGACGTGTAACTTTCCATGAGGAGCCGCGCCCGGATTTTAACATTTTCAACTACAATTCAAAAACGTGGCACCGATAAATTAGCACACCTCAATATTCTAGCTAACTGCTTCCAGAGATATGTGTCATGAGAATTTTAGGTTATATCGACACCTGAGTGGAAGATCGACATAGAAAATTTTCTCAAATAGGGCGTTTTTGAATCGGCAGCTGAGAGAGGGCATTCCTCAACCATATTCTGAGATAGGGTGTTTTTAAATGAAATTCTGAAGTAGGTCGCTCTTGAAAACCTTTCTGAGATAGGGCGTTATCGAGCTGGCTGCCGAGATAGGTCGATCTTCCGCTCAAGTACCGATTTGGGACGCGCCCCGTTCCCTTTACCATCAACTAAATTTTTTTCCGTCAGTACGATATTGACAAATCCGCATAAAAAATTCGAATACCCCTACAAATACATCCAGAGATTTGTATGGGAGAGACCACGGAACCTTTTCCAAAAACTTTCCCTTTCCTATAACCCCCAAACAAATTTCCTCTGTGTTATTGCAGTATATCCCATTTCAGCGCAAGTCAGATCTGAAACAAAGTCAAAAACTCTTATTCTCGCATTTATCAGCTTTATCTTCGGCTACGATCAGCTTCTACTCTGTTGGGTCTGCGCGACTTTTCACTTTTGAAGTTTATTTCCTGCATTTACTATCTCGGCTCGGCTATCAGCGTCCATTCTGCGGGGCTCTTGATTCTTGATCGGTAGTCATGCTTTGCATAGGAGCTCTTCAAGGTCATATTAAGATGGATCATCTTGTAGGCTTGTCAGTTTTTATCGACGCTACTGCTATTCGAATTTCGTAATGAAACGTCGATTACGTCAGATCATAGATGGGCGCAGTTTAGAGGAGCGTTCCTCCCGATTAGTTGAGTATATTTTAAGCATCAGTCTACCGTTGGAGTTCTACCAGAAATACGCTTCAGTCTTTAAACCTTCCGGAAGTTATTGGACTGGTCGAAATTATAGGTACTAGGGTGTTGGCCAGCATCTCAATATCTTCGTTCTCTAGCACCTTATCTGCACGTTCCCTCTCATCAGCTCTCAACGCCCAATAACGGCATGGCACGTGCCTTTATAGGCAGCATCTTTGCTTTCAGCTTGGCATGCCTCATCCAAATCCAATAACTTCCACGGCAGTGGTACTCTAACTGTCCGCCCGATACTGTTTGATGTCAGAAGGTTCGATTGTTTCCGGTTCACTCGTGCCCAGAAATCTGGATTGCGTTGTATGAGGAGAATCTATCACATACCTATTTTTTATTTACTACAACAGAGATCGATGTAAACTAGAATGTGTAATCTCACTCTACGAGATTGTAAGGTTGTGGGAATTTCGCAGCTGGAATAAAGCCTACCTCCACAAGAGTTTGTGGCTTTAATTTCAATCAAACAAGACGGCCATATAATTTTTGAGATTTTGTAAAATCGTGCAGTTTCCAATTTGGCAATGGTAGAACTAGCAGAAGCCACCGAATGCAAAAATGGCCCAAACAGCCAAAAAGGTACCGACTAAGGATTCTATACTTGTGATTTCATATTCTAGGAACCCGGCATCATAGTTGTGATTCCCCAAACAAATAGGGTGGGTACCAGATATTCACATATGCAAATTACTTTTGAGACTTCCTTGTACTATGCGTCGATCTTGGACTTCTACCAAAACGTCTCTATCAAAATGAATTTCGGTTATTTTCGAAGATGTAAGATGCTCGATTTATAAAGAAAAAACGGAATTTCAATGCAAAGAGTACTGCAATCTCAATACATGCTCGATTCTATCGACTCGTTTTTAAAATCATCAAGGTCACACTTATTTTCGTCTTATTTAATTCATTTTTACAACAATTTACAATTTCATAAACGTACGCTAAACCCCACTATGCTGCCGCAACCACTCGCGCGCATACTGCACACGCGAGTACACACCGGGGTATTCCGGTCTGGCACAACCATAACCCCACGACACCACACCCACCAGCACACCATCTTTGTTGGTCAGCGGACCACCCGAGTTGCGTTGGCAAGCGTCTTTGCCACCTTCGAGGTATCCAGCGCAAATCATACGCTCTGTAACGCCACCAAATTGTTTGTACTTCTCGGAACAGAGATCCTGATTGAAGATCGGCACCTCAGCCTGCCGCAACCATTGCCGTGATTCGCTCTCATTCTGCGTATTACCCCAGCCGGTCACATAGCAAATATCGCCATCCATGAATTCGTCACTCGCTCCCGGCAACTTGACCGACTTTTTATTCTCTGAGAATTGGATCTCCTTATCGAGACGCAGCAAAGAGAAATCGTAATCCACATTGGAGTAATTGAACTTTTCATGCTGTACAATTTCGTTGACGCGCAGCAATTGTCCGCCGCTAGAAGCTTCCGAAGAACCGATGCGTACCTTTAGTTTTTCGGCGGTTTTTCCGCTGAAAGAGATGGAGATTAAAGTAGATAAGGATGAGATGCATAAAAACTAAGGAACTTACGCAGTACAATGAGCGGCCGTTAGTACCCAGCGAGGCTAAGCGGAAAGAAAGAGAAGAGTTTACTAAGGCAATGAAGTAAGTTAGGTATGAGGGTGCCTTTATAGAGACAACCTCGAAAGTATCCATATATTTCATATATTACGAGACCACGCCTTAGATTTACCAAGCCTGGTCGCCGTAATCTTCGGG
>NW_023462207.1:6797-13231 GCF_013731165.1 Rhagoletis pomonella | reverse complement strand
GTAAGTTAGCAGAAAAGGCGATTTGTTTTTAGCAGAAGAAGACGCACACTTCCCCTTAGATTTACCAAGCCTGGTCGCCGTAATCTTCGGGGAAGTGTGCGTCTTCTTCTGCTAAAAACAAATCGCCTTTTCTGCTAACTTACCGCTATAATCGAACCTCCACATATGTGTCCACTAGGCTGGGTCGATTTTGTATGGTGGAAAATAAAAGGCATTTAACCGTATTGTAATAGTAATATTATGATGGCTTAGGTTTAAGCCAATTGTTATTGGTCACGAAAGATTAATTTACAACTTATCTTTAGCCCGCGCAATTGAATCAAAGTGTATGAGTTTTCAAAATTAAACTTTGGCTTGTAATATCTATGCAATGTGTTAATTGTTCTAAACAGGACGATATATCAAATTAAGGGTTATTAAATTTAGTATCTCACGTTCATTTATCATTTTTCAATAAGTTTACAAGTTTTTAAGGTATTAAGATAAATCTTCCAAAAACTTTAATTTCCCTTATGAATTTTCAATTCTTCATTACTTCAGCAACCAAGTGAAAAATTCAAAAAAGTGAAACGAGATTTATTTCAAACGTTGTAATGTTTTCGAATGTTTATATTTAGATATGGTCAGTTTTCAAGATCGTGGTGAATGAGGTCAAACATGTATTTTGAAAGATTAGGAATCGTTTGATAAGTTAATAGTAGTTTCCAGCATATAAGTATTTACATACATTAACATAATACCATTAGGGTGAGAAGTTTTAAGTCCATTTATGCAGTCTTGAAAATTTTTCGCGGTTTCTAAATCTGCCGTTATATGAAAGTAGGGGATGTGCAATAAGGTTTTAGATATACATAAATATTTTAGTTAATTCCATTATGTGAAAAAGTGACTGTAGGTAAATGCAATAGTCTTTAACATATCCTGGGAAATCCTTTTGAGGACTCTCCAATTGGACGATATTGCTTTGCATTTAGCTTGAACGAAAAAAGTCACTCCCTGGCACACTTTTCTGTAATCCGGTTCTATCATCTAAAAGTTATTTATACAATTGAAGAGAATTTTTTTTATAAAAAACTAGAGATCCACTTAAATTTTTCGATATAACTTTGGTAAATGCTACTCTATCGGTGCGTAATAATCACCAAATTGAGGGCGATACTTAATGTTATTGATTTTTGATAATAATTTGATTAAAATCGTTCAGATTATAAACAAATTATTTTAAAATAAAAGAAATTTTGAACAAAATTTTTTGTCATTTTCTTATATTTGAAATTTTTATATTGTATGCCTAAACATTAGTAAACTAATTAGTGTTTCTAGAAGTTGTGCCTATTCAGTGTTCTCATACTCATTTGCATAAACAAAATTTTTCCACGATGATGGAAAATAATGACTTTTCTATTAGAGTTACCGAAATTGTCCCTAAATTTGCAAAAAATCGCAAATTATAGCTAATATTAAAAAAAAGATTAAAATATTTGGAACCAGCGATCTAAATGCACGACAGCAATATTAATGCTGTTCTTTACATCTTTTGACTCTAGGCCAGTGCAGTTATCAAGGGAACAATTCATATATTATTGAAAACAGATAACTTTGAGATTAACGATAAACTAAAGGGCTGCGAGAAATGAAATTTGACTTTTTACAACAAAACTGTTTGCTGAACCCAGAATTTTTAACAAGAATTGATCTTATTTGACTAGGGTGCTGTGGGTCACTTGGCGGTCGATGCGCGGGCTCTTACAACTAAAATAAAACACTAATATTTTGCAGGCTTGTTGTTGACTTCATGATACAATATATTTTCACTATTACCAAGGGATTTGATTAAAATTAAATTTTCGACCCTCCCTAGTGTCCACCGCTTGTCTGTAGTGAAATCTGATGTGGCGCATTGGTAATATTTACTTTGTAGCCACCAACAATGCGTCCATCAAGGCGTGGCCGCGGTAAGATAACATCGGAGGGTAAGGCTGCTTCGTCCATACGCGCCGTATTCACTTTTTGTCCCCTCAGTGGCTGTGGAATGATGCATGCTGCAAGGAATAACATGAAAAGAGACGGGGGTTAATAATTTGAAATCCAAGATTGTTGGAAAAATGGCATGGCTTTACTGCTGGAAGTTCTCAAACGAACCATAATAGGCTTAGCTCTGGAACCCAAACACTCTTAATCAAAGCCTGGCGCTAGGAACTTTTGGATTCTCACACACAAAGCCGAACGGTTCTCATGAACACTCTTCCTCCAGATTTGGGAGTATATATTTAAAAGCCTATAGACCAAATAAAATCGGAGGTTCAAACTGCTTACTTCTGTAGCTAGGTAGGAGATGGTAAGCGTCTTGTATACTAGTTGGGTGGTGGATGAACTTTGGTAGCGGTATTTACGAAGTATTGGATCTCGTCCATGAGTTATCGAATATATCTTCTGGTGGTCAAATGTACCCTACTGAGGTAACCGAGCAGAAATTACTCAAAACATTATTTTATTTACTAAAAAAAAGAGTCTAACCGGCATGAGGGACATAACTCTTTAGAGGGTCGTGCTTAGTGAAGTACCTTAAACCTGGAGGAAACATTTGCACTCGACTTTCTTCTTAGCTTCGAGAGTCCGAATGGTGCCCAAGCGTCTGGCAGGTGAGCCCTGTGGTTGCATCCCTAAGATCCAAGTATAGCAGTAGCCACGTAAAACGAGGGTGCGATTCAAAAACTACATATGTTTGCCGACCATCCTCGAACTTAAGCCTCTTCGCCTAACCATAGAGCAAAACGCAAAATGAGCTGTACTAAGTTTTGGTGGAGAAGGATATGGTAACGCAAAGTTAAAGCTGGGGCCTGCGCTACATCTAGCTCTATTTCGTAGAGACATGAGTAAAACCATGATTTTTAAAGAGAGGCTTACTCCATAATAAACAAGGTAGGCGGATGGCTATGTAATTAGTCTGCGCGCGGAGTTCAATTTATCTGGAAATTACCGGAGAATTTGTAACGAATAGTGTGAAATAAGATAGCGAACAGCATTGGAAACGAGACTGCAGCTAACATTCCTATCAGTTCCGAGCCCTTCCTCGCTGTGAAGTGAGTGAAGAAGGAAGTGAGTCATTTCACGACACTCCGCATGGCGGGCACTCGTCGGGCACAAATGAGTTCACTCTGATCAGATAAGAGTTAAGATTTCTGCAATATCCACAGCGAAATTGTGCTATCGTCGGCGATAGTTTGGGAATCGATGTAAGTTGAGACCGACTCCCTGTGAATGCCGTTTATGGCCTGTCGGTATGCTGTCGGGTCCAGAGGTTGTTTTATGAACCCCTGTGTCTTCGTTCATTGCGTCTTATTAGTTCAGGATAACCACAAAATCACAGCGCAACTTAAAACCTCTCCACCAATAGACTCGCATATTCTCAACAACGTTTTTTCATCCGAGTACTGCGTAAGAGCGATTTGAAGACTTTGTTTTGGTGCGGCAAAAGGGGGCAACTCTTAAAGGTGACACGAGATTTTTAACCGTCAGAAACTGTGCAATTCGTGTGGGTTCCTTTGACAGCTCTACCCCTTTTGTCCTGATATTAATCAAGGTAACTTTACAGTGAAAAAGCGAGCTAGATCGGAGAGGTAGCTGCTTGCTTTCGACCTCAGGTCTTCAGTCTCCTTTGGCGAACCACAGCATCGAAATATCGTCACTATGCACAAATCTTCATCCTCTGGCTGAGGGGCTCCAATATAACTAAAATAAAAGCTGCCAGAAATATAGTATCCTCAGGGACGTTCTAATTTCCACTTTAATTTGCATTGGGTAATTGAATCCAAGTCGGCGTTTGATAAATTTGCATGCTGCCAAAACCCAAGTATGATAAGATTCCGAGGCAAAACGTTGTTAAGGATTTTTATAGTTGTATTGTGGAACGATTTTCCGTCATCCCTTGTCCGGTTTCGGGTTGTGCCAACTTCAGTTTCATTTTTCGTTCCATGAAACCGGTTTGTCTCCAAACCAAATTTGACAAGGGATGATGGAAAAACGTTCCACAATACATCATACCCTGTCGGAAACACAAACAACCAAAAATAAATTTTTATAGTTCTTTCGAATTTGGAATCTCCGAACAAACTGTATTGGTAAAAGTACAATCCAAGACTTTTGCCAGCAAGGCGACTTTTTGAATTATCTTCACTGAATGTACTTCTATAAGTCATGAACTTCAATGAAGGCTCAACACTTCGGCTTTCCAATTAAACCAGATTATTTCCTGTATTTTTTACAATAACAACGGTTACTAGTTTTAAACAAAATATTAGAAAAAAAAATAGTTCTCGGTAAATAACTAGTTAAAACAGAAAAAAAATATTCAACATACCTCCAGCTCACACTTCCTGCATTAATCCACATAATACCAAAACAGTAACAGCTAAACAATATGACTTAGTTCCCGACATAATATTAATCTTCTGCATAAAAAACTCCGAACACCGAACTCACTCCACATACGTCAATAACTCCAAGAAAAACTGTGCCTTATCAAGAAACTTGTTGCACCTTATATAGCACGCATAGCTGCAATAGCCGCCCCTCAAATCTAGACCACATTTCTATTAAATGGTGTTTTCTTTTTTTAATTGTGCACGCAACAATCTTGATCGCCCAGAGTTTTATAGCATACTCTATGTACATATGCGCACAGAATATATAGAACATTGTGATATGATTTAATTATATATATAATATTATATAATTTAAATAATTATAAATTACTGTAAAGTAATTTATTTAAATAAATTAACAAATTTTTTTAATATCTTAATGGGGCACGTTAATCAACCACATATATGAATTGGCGACCAACTTCGACAACTTTATCATCGACTTTCAATGAAACCTGCTTCTTCTCTACATCTATTAAAAATTCGCCCTCGGTCAATGGAGTCTTGCCGGTTTTGTAATCTTGGAATAATGGAATTTGGCGTGGTCCAAGCGCTGGATCATCATAGCGCCAAATTTTGAGAGTTGACAGGACAGCTGCGAATGCAAAAAAATACATATTATGGATACATATAAAACCCGCTGGCAAAAAATGTTAGCAAAAAGATTTTAGATAAAAAAGAAAATTAATTAAATAAATTCGTTTATGGAGCGCTTAGTCGTTTATAATTCATTAAATGACTGCACACACCTTTAAAGTTTATAAACCTTGCCAGTTTTTCAATCAACTGCTTTACCGTGTCGCCTTCACAAATGACTGTGTTTACTTGAAACATCCCAGATCGCTCAACTGGATTTACCAGTTCGACTGTCACATTCGGCGCTATCATAAACGCTATGAAAGGTGAGCCAGGACGCACCTCTTCACGCGTCTTCTCTGGTGCACTGGGATCGTCTGTGTATTTAACTTCTAAGTCAATCACCTAAGGAACAGAAAAATAGTCAATTAATATTCTTCTGTAGCTTAACATTTCCCAACCAACACCTACATCTAATGTATTTTTCAGATAGTCCAGATTGTTAAGCAGCACTTGTCGCTCGTCGAATTCCAAATTGATGGCGAGCGCATCAACTCCTTTGCCACTTTCCACTTTCTCGCGTATAATTTGCGCGAAGGGCATTACACGCTTCATGAACTTCTTTAGCTGCTCCTTTTGCTGCAGCGTTGCAGCAATAATTTTATTATCCGGAAACTTGCCATCTTTACTATACAACTCACGCAGCGTGTCGAGCACACAACACTGCCATGGTGGGTATGTTTTGGCCACCCAGACTAATGCGCGATCCGGCTTGACACTTGCCGGGTCCACTGCCTTCTCCTTGCCACCCTTGCCCTTCACATGAAGTAAATTCTTCAGATTGAGACGGAACGAATGCGCCGCTTCCATCAAATACTCAGATCGTTTAATATCAACGTCTTTGATTTCGCCTACGCTAGGCCAGCGCGCGTGCACTATGGACTGATTATTGCCTAGCAGGCCCCACACATAGTCGGCGACATGTGGACAAATGGGCGCCACAAGAAGTGCTTGGCGGCGTATAAACTCCAGCACCAACTGCTCATGCATACCTTGCACCCCAGACAGCTCGCGATATTTGTCACGCGCTAGTTGCAGCTCATAGAAACCAGTGCGAAGCGCTTCTTTGAACAACATTTTGCGATAATTCTCGTCGGTTTCGCGCGTCTTCAGATTCATTTCACTGATGAACACCTTGTCGTTGAAAGTGTCCGGTTCGCCTTTACGGAGCAATGCACGTGAAGCTAGCATCTCTTTCACCCACTCAATAAATGTGTACTGCCGAAGAATACCAGCATCGGCAGTGCTTACAACGAAGTTGGCATCTTCTACGCCGTCGCCGGAGTCGGCCAGACAAAGTCGCGTACCATCTGCAGAAAATTTCTCAACGGCTTCGTAGAGTGTAAGAAAATTGCCATCAGACTTGGACATTTT
>NW_023462207.1:0-6697 GCF_013731165.1 Rhagoletis pomonella | reverse complement strand
CAAAGTCGCGTACCATCTGCAGAAAATTTCTCAACGGCTTCGTAGAGTGTAAGAAAATTGCCATCAGACTTGGACATTTTTGCGGAATTTAGCAGGAGATGACCATTGACTCGGGTGCCCAAAGGCCACTTGTCTTCGTTATTTGGCCAAATGGCAGCATGATTATAGAGCATAAATGTTAGATGGTTATTAATCAAATCCTTGCCGCTGACACGTAGGTCCATAGGGTACCAGTACTCGAATTCGCGACGCAAAATGTCTAGCGATTCTTTCTTTACCGGCAGCTTATCGGAATAGGGAGTTTCCTTAAAGAAAATGTAATCCCACACGTCGGGTATCATATCTTTGGCGGTAATGCCTTAAAAATGAGTAAAATATACATTTAACATAACAAACATTAAACTAAGCCAAATTCGACTAGCCTTAAGCAAGTGCTGCATCTTCCATAGGGACTTCGTCTGATATTCCCTACTCATGCAACTGCTCATTCTTACCTAGTGGACTCGGTGTTTCGCCTCTAAAAGATCCGGCTTGCAGTAGGTGCACAACTGTGTAGAAAGCCATATAAATTGTGGAATCGGATAACGATTCAATAAGCCACTGTTGGTCCCACGGCAGCTTTGTGCCAAGCCCATAAGTTCGAGAGCAGGCGTATTCGTGCAACCAATTCAAGCATGCTTCGAAGTTATTGCGCGCCTCTTCGTGGTATACCTCCATGCCATCTAGCATCTTCTTGGTCTGCGCTTGCCACACAGGCTCGCCGTAGTTCAAATACCATTGATTGCAAAGTGCCACTACACACTGATCGCCAGAACGGGAAAGAATTAGTTTTTCTGGTTCATAATAGATTTCTGCTTCATTCGCGGCTAAAAGTTTTTTCTGTAAATCTTTCTTTATATCCTGCACTTTTCGTCCAGCGAATTCACCAACCAAAAGTACGCCATCGTAAAATCCTTAATAAAATTATAAAAGTATGCATTACTTCAAACGTAAAGTGGTATATCAAGGTGTACCTTTCAAGTAGCAAAGCTCCTTCGCTTCAGCCAATTTATCTTTGTCATTCTGGGACTGTATTTTAAATTTTTCATAGGCATAGATAGCACATGTTTTTCCCAACGTGGGCACCTCTATGATAGGCACGGGCGTAAAAGATAGTACCATCTCATCCTTGATGTTGTACTTTTGACGGAATGCGTCTTTTTTCTGCAAATCTACTAAGGCCGCATAATCATCAGGCGAATCGGAAGGTACAGACGTCACAACCCCCGTGCCTTTATCTTCATTAATCGACAACATTGGCAAAGTGTAGATAACTTTGTGTGCTGTCATTGGCGCCGCAAGCGGTGTGCCCAACAAATCCTGACCAATCAGCTCGGCGATCTCTATCACCTTTCCTTCTTCGGCACTAAAGCCCTGGTAAGACATATTTCGCGCTGCGCGACGTGTGCTAATCCACACCTCATTTGAGCGTGATGTTTGCCAGGCAATGTACTTAATATCAGGATGCAACCAACAGTTTGTCTGGCCATACATAGTTTCTGGGCGGAGCGTGGCGGCCACCATATAAATGGGTGCATTAACTCCGCTGAAATGGTTTCAGTTTGTTTTTAGTAATGTTGGAATTTTCATTGAAATATTAATCACCTACCTCAGCTTTGCTGGCTTTTCAAGCAACTTCATTTTAATCAAGGAGTATTCTTGTGGGCCTACCCCCTCGCCCGTTGAACGATCGTGATCCATGCATGGTTGACCGTCTTTTGGCGAGTAAATGGTGTAACGCTTACCGTACATCACTTTGCCGCGATTTTTAGATGGAGAAATTGCCAACGTACAAAGTTTTTTAATTTACATGAAGGCCTAGACTTTTTAGATCCTTGATAGACAGAGGCGGAAAATAGTTCAACCAGTATTCTGCTTCTGCGAAATTCTTTATCTTCTCGTATTTCAACCCAAGACTTTGCATAATCTGCCACTGATATTTGGCGGCAGCTGTTTTGGCAACTGCCATGCTCTTCTTACCCTTGGATTTGTCTTTTGGCACCTCGCCTTGTTCCGGCTCTACGGGAACATTTGAGTTTTCTTCCAACGGAAATTTAGGCGGATAGCCAAAGTCTTGCAATTCTCGTTTCAACTTATCGGCGCATGCTTTAATAGGCATGCCAGTGCAGTGAAAACCAAATGGCCAAAGCACACGTCGTCCCTTTAGCCGATGATAACGCATAGCAAACTCGGCTTTAGATAGCGAGAATGTATGACCCAAATGTAGGCGACCATTCATGTAGGGAAACGGAAAAGTGACAAAGAACTTCTCATCCAGACTTTGGCGTGGCTCAGCTGGCGCATCAGTTTCGTGTACATGTTCAGCTTCCCAGCGTTGCTGCATATCACGCTCAATTTTCTGAAGATACTCCACCTTAAAGGTGCCCTTTCGTTCGATGTTTGCCTATAATTTAATACAGAGATTAGCAATTTGAATAAAACATGAATCACTGAGTGCATAGCTGTCCACGTTATTGCATCAGATTGCACTCGTGGCGTAGCAAAATGTGCAATCTACAGTGAAGATGTATTATTCCTGTTTGTACTGAAGGATCGCTCGTATTTGCGGGAAATATATACTTACCTTTTCGTTTAATGTCTGTGTTGTTTTATTGGAATTGAATAAATACACTCAAATACGCAAAGAAAATAAAAAACGCTAAACGAGCAGCGAAACTGCAACGTGTTCCCGGCAACAGCTGTTGAATTTGTGATGGCAAAGCATCGATGTCATTATCGATAGAATCGACTATCGATACTATCGATGATATTTTACATGGTATCAAGGTACATTGAACAGGTAGTATCAGTATAGCAGCTGATTTGATTTATTTTCAAATTATTTGGTCTCGAAAATGTCAAATATTTTTAATTTTTTCTCACAAAAATTCTGAATTGTTAAAATCCATTTGCATGTGAAACCTTTTTCCATACAAAACAAGCGATTGAATAGCAGCTTTTGGAACGTTCGCACAACTCAGCAGCACGACCGCTGATTACTGGGCCTTGCAAAGGATGGATCAATGCTTCGAGAAGCAAACAAATTTACTAGGAAAGAAAGTTGCATCAATTTTTATTTTTTCCAATTTCAATTTTTTATTTTTTATAATTTTTTGTATTTCACATGGCACGCTTTGATTTAGAAGAAAAAATTCAGAACAGTTTTTGACACTTTCGATACCAGAAGCAACAACAAAATACACGCAAATGTTGTTTTTGCTCTACTGATACTACCTGTTCAATGTGCCTTGCATGGTATAAAGCATATGTATATGTAATACTCCTATATTGGCAGTAAGAGCTAGTACCGTCCGAAAACACTACAGTACAGATATATCAATAAACACGTACAAAAGAAAAGGAACACATACGTTCCCTGCAGGGAAACCGCGGACTAGTGAATAGAATTTCTAGTTCCGTACTAGATCTTTATCGCCAAAAAGGAACTAGTCCGATAGGAACTAGATCCCCACCAGTCCAAAATCGGCGAAAAGTGGTACTTTTAAGAAACTAATTTTTTTCAGTTTTTTTCACTACAAATCTATATCGAAAGTGACGAATTTAGAAATGGTTCGGAACTATAGAAAAAGGGATGCAGAACGAACTAGATCCTATTTGTCGAATTTAGAACTATTTCGGAACTATCGAATAAGGGATGCAGCAGGGGGCTTGTTTACTTTACATAGATATGTGTTCGGCGGCTTTTTCGTTCAAATACGCTTCTATTCTGTGCTTCGCAGATGCTATTTCATAGTTTGGTAATACAAAACAAAGCTTTTTGTTAACATATTAACATCTTGGGGCCAACTGGAATGTAACAAATAACAGCGAGCACCTCTGCAAAGTCAGCTACAGCCAAAGGTATGTAAACGTACATTTCTTACAATCATTCAAACAAATTTAATTTCAAATTGAAAAACCGTTTCTTTGAAAATAATGTAAAATCGCACACGGAAGAACCGAAAAGATTGAAAAATCATGATACTTTTTTCTTTCGTCTGTCGATTTTAGAACTGATTCGGAACTATAGAATTTAGGACTAGTTCGGAACTATCGAAAAAGGGATGCAGCGGGGGGCAATTGACACTTCCTAGGACATCGCCATGTTAAATTCGCCAGTTGCTTGCATGCAAAAGAGATTTATCGCGAACCAGTACTGGGTCTAAATGTACTAGAAGCGCCCCAGTTCAGAACTAGAGATTTTCCCCACAGGGTTTATAAATAAACATGTACACGACACATTTACAAAAACGGCACTCAAGTACACAATACATTGACAAAAACAGTACTAGACTGTCTAGCTTTGATTTCGGAATGCTTACACATTGAGATGTTAGCTTACTACCAATATAGAAGTATTACATATATGGTGTGTACTTACTTGTAAATATGTATCTGAGAAACCAGTATAAGTGCAATATATAAGAGCTCTGCCATAAAAGCAGTAACTAAAAATAACTACTATTAAACATATGGATGTCGATTTTAATTGCGAATGATATAGTAAATATATGTACATTAGGATGGCCCAATAATGCATATGAAAAATTAAAGTCGGAATTTTTATGCTCTCACCCCTCTAGGATTGTTCTATACAGAAAAAATATACCCCAATTTTGTAATTTTGAAAAAAGTGCATGATCCGTCCCATATTGGTCGCAATTGGCAGGAAAACTGCTTATGCATATACCCAGAGCGATTTCTGAAAACTGCTTATTAAGTTTGAAAGTACATAAATAATTCTCCTTTTTTTCTTCATAAATTTATTTCAATACATTACGGTTTAGTCATTTATTCTAATCAAACATTTAAAATTAATGCTTGTTTTTCAGTTTTTTGGCCTCGCATGCACTAGTGACGTAATCAGAGTACGAAGCATAGCAGAAACCAACTCTATAAGCGACAGATTTAAATTGCCTCTTTAATGCGTGCAATTCGATATGATTGAATGAACTTAAAGTGTACTTAGGTAAGCAAACTTTTAATTTTATTTTTACTCATTTACGTATATATTCGTATAAACAATTTGAGGTAGGCATATGGCTTTGCACTTAGTAAACTTTAAGTGAGAACAAATGCGGGTAGATATAAAATTAAGCTTACTAGGCAGCCGCTTACAGGTATATTTCTGTTTTCCTGAATTATAGAATTTTATCGGACTCCTCACATATTTCTTTTTTTTTTGTAATTTTAAGGTGTAAAAATATTTTTATATACATACATACGTACATGCTTTTTAACTTAAACATAATTCATTAAAAATTTATTTCTTGCTTTCGTTAAAAAAAAATAGAAAAATTAAAAAAGTCTCCCTTCTCCAAATATTCCCAACCACTTCAATTCAACTTTTCTTTGTAGGCATACACAGTTACTATATGGCATTGCCCAAAGACTCTGTGTGTACGCGAAACACACCCCAATTTTTCACGAATCAATAAACGTGCCCTCCTGCTGTTTTTTGGATATGTTTTTTTTTTTACTTTCGGTAGTAAACAACTCACTCAAAACGTGTATAGTATTTGACTCAGGCATCCCACACGTACGCCAAACTGTACTCGCGCTAGTAACACATGTCCTAGGCGCCACACATTATACAACGCCGAGAAATGGGTCTATGCACGCCTGTCAAACGCAGTTTGTTGTTATGCCTGAACTGTCTCAAATGTCTGCTATAATCATGTCATCTACATCAATCAAAATGTCAAAAATATGGTCACATGTGAAATTTGTATGTCTGCAGTAGACACAAACATTATGCAAAAGTATGAGAAATCCTATCGCCATATTGTAATAACACTGGGACATACACGTACATATGTACATACCTACACGGATTTGGGGAATCAGGCCAATTTAATAACGGTATTGAATTGACAAAATTCATGGCATTTTTGAGTAAATTTAAAAAGTTTTTGGAAAGCGGTAGAAAAGGTTTGGAGGATAAGTATGCGCAGTATTTGTATGTATGTATGCATTATTTTATGAAGCCATATTGAATTTATGTCCACAATAACTGACATAAAAAAGTACTTTATGATAGTAAAGGTGAAAGGTGAAACGAAGAGGTGCATTTGCACAGATTGAAAAATGCAGTTTTTCAACGCAAAATTATCACCCATTCGCAATTTGGTTGGGCATGAAAATTACACTGTTAATGGCACAACACCGCATCAAGTTCGCCTCTAAACTAAAGTTGAAAGGAAATTTTTGTTACCGGTAAAAAAAATCCTCTCAATTTTTAAACCGTCTTCGCATTCTTCGCACTCTAGTATTGGTGACAATTTTTTGAGACCAAATTTTCCAAAATTGCAAAGTGTTTATTAACAAGCAGAATGGGCCTCTAAATGCACGACTCTATGTATTTATACGAAAACAAGTAGAAGCAGGGACTACACTGTATGCCACTATCGAACTCCTCTGTAGAATTGCTCGCTGATTCCGAAAATCGAGTTTTTTTCTATGGTAAAGTTTTCGTGCTATTTTCAATTTACCGTTATTCAGCTAAAACAAAAAGTGGTTGAAATATGAGCAGCAAACAATGTTACTCATACGCCATGTATGTACATACAAAAAAATACTTGCGCATTTTCATTTGACAACTCATTACATTTTTATTTAGACATGGATTTTTTTAAGAATATTTCTGCATCAAAAAAAA
>NW_023462206.1:0-20458 GCF_013731165.1 Rhagoletis pomonella | reverse complement strand
ATTAACAAACGAAAAACAAAAACAAATAAACAAAACGAAATAACGAAAATTATTGAGAATATTTTAAATAATTTAAGTGTAAGTTAATTAAGTTATTTAATTACCAAAAGAGCAGAAATTTGTTTTTTTTTAAATCATTAAAACAAAGATGCTGAACAACTAGTACTTGCTTGTGTAACAGCGTATGGAAAATAAATAACTTAAAGGCAACTCATTCTACCCGCTTTAGGATTCAAAAAAAAACTTTTACATTTTTTTTTTGCGCAAATAAAATTTAAAATTGTATTAAACTCGGTGGTTTTTTTCGAAATTTTTTTTTGGAATTTTTGATTTTTGAGCGACAAAAACCAGGGACCGAAAATTACCGTTAAATGTCAAGATTTTTGTTTTTATATCGTTGCGTTTTTATTGCTTCATAATCCAATGATCGAAACTAAACCAAAATAGTATGGGACCACCTTTCCGACTAAAAAAGCGTTATCTGAAGCAGTCTGGTAACATATTCCTAGATGAATCTTGCGCCTCCTCCTTTTTTTCAAGTCGGTTAAAAAATCCAAAAATAAAGATTATTCTTGATCGAAAGGTATAAATCATAAAAAAGGCTTAAATTTTATGAGAAAAATAGAAATCCAATTTCAACGTTTCAATTATGATTTTAATGTTATAAATGTGCAAATTTTTCTAAATCGATATTAAGCTTCAGATATAAAATAGCACCACTCGTTTAAGGCCAAAAGCAGCCTCGAAACTAGTATTGTCAAAAAAAAAAATACTGAACTGCAAAAATAAAAAACTTTTCAATTTCCAGTTCTCCTACTTTTCGAGCTTAAGTGAATAAACAAAGTAAGTTCAAATTAGTTTTTTTTGTATTTCCAAGTTTTTTTCCGAAAATTGAAAGCGTCTATGAAATTAAATAAAAAAAAAATTAAATATTTTTAGGTTCAAAGTTATTTCTTTTTACCTACAGTTTTTACTCGGAAAGTGTAAAAATGACTATCCTCCAAACCAAATTTCCTGAAATCTTAATGAAATTTTTAAGAGTATCGGAAGTTTGTTTCGAATAATGTAACGATTTTTACGAACTTCAAAGAAAATCATATGAAGTAGTTGACACGAACTCGTAAAGAAACGTCTCTACGATTTCGATAAGAACATTCGGACAACTTTTTTTTTTTAATTCTTCACATCACTGTACTATTTCTATTGCTTTACCGATTTTCACCCCAAATTTCATAAAAGAATCGAGGTGTGCGCAATACAATACAACTTAGAAAATTCAGCAAAAAATCGGAAGAGGAAATAATGCTTTCTTTACGAATTCTTTAAGATTTTTCTACTACTCAGAATTCTCTGGACGCTTGGATTGCAGGGTTTTTATAAGCTAAAAATTTGTATCAGAAAATAAGAAAATTATATTTTTTGGAACCAAAAAAAAAAATCCTCTTATACATGTTGATATGCAATTTCGTCAACCAGGCAAGTATTTCAACTTGCATTTGCGTTTTATGATTGCATAAGAAAATACATTTTCAATACACCCTCTCCACAGTTATCGCTTTGGAAATTTATTGTAATTGTAAATAAGGATGCATGTTTAATTCCGATTGGAATATTAAATCGAAAAAATTTTACGTTTCTGAAAATGGAAGCACGCCTGATTATGCTCTTTAGTAACGTTGGAATTTTTATTTAAAATTTTCTTCAAAATCAGTATGTATTTAAGATTTTGTTCAAATTTTGTATTAGATTTTTATTTTTTTCTTTTAATGTATATTCGAAGTTTTTCCAAATATTTATTCGAAATTAAAAAAATGTGAAAACTTTAAAATGTTGCGCCTATGTTAAATTTGAAAATTTAAACGAAAAAAGTTTATGATCCTGAAAATGGAAAACGGCTGATCATGATATGTACTTACCCTCAAATGTTTATTTCAAATTACCTTCGAAATCGATGTTCAACATTTTGTACAAAATTTTTATTCGAAATTTTATTTTTCTAAATTTTGCCAAATATTTATTCACAAATTTTAAAATTTTAAAAATTAATTTAATTCCGATTTAAATATGAAATCGAAAAAATTTTGCGATCTGAAAATTAAGGAACGCTTGATTTTACTAAAAAATTTGTTTCCAACTTTTTATACGAAAATTTGGTTCGAGATTTTTATTCGAAAATTTAAAAAAAATTTAATTATTTACTAGTTGTTTTACTTAAGCTCGAAATACTGGAAAACTTTTAATACTAAAGTAGTATTTTCCATAGTTTTTGACGTTTGAGGCTTTTTCTCTTTTAGGAGAATAATTTTATTATATTTGAAAAACTTTCAATCGCTAAAATATGTTCAAATTTTTACCACATATTCGCTTTTTAAATAAAGTTAAGTTAATTAAAGCTCATACAGTCCTCTCTTCAATGCAGTAAAACAAAAACAAAATTACTACTACAAAAAGACCAGCCACGGTGGTTAATATTTTTTAATAAATATTTCGGATTTTAATGTTTTTCTTTTTTTTTTTGGTTTAGATAAATTGAAATTATTGTTAGCTCCTTGGCTCTGAAACTGTCCTTTTTCAAGATTTCCATGATTTTATAACATTTTCGACAATTGGCTTTCCAAAGCGTGGTGCATCTTTCACATCGAAATTACCGTAACGGCATCGACGAAACTATAGTTGTGCGAGATGGGCTGTAACAACATCGGGATCATAAACACTATGCACATTTTTAGCTTTTTTTATGTTGTTTACATTTTGTTGCGGCAAAATGTTCATATTCTGTTACACAAGCAAGCCACAATGTTGGAAAAAATTTTTTAACCATGAACTAAAATATTCAAGACCAAAATCATTTGCGCCAATTTCCTTCAAACAAAAACTTATAAAATGTAAATAGGAACAAAAAAAAATTGTCCGATGTTTCAAAGTTTTTACGCGATTTATGATTGAAAAAAATTTATAAAATTGTCCTGAAAAAAATTTCCAACATAAAATTTCCTACAAAAAAAAGAAACAAAATACAAATAAATATTAAACAACACTTTAAGCTATTTCAAAGTTTTTAGGTAATTTCTGATAAAACTTTTTAAAAAAATGCCCCGAAAAAATTTTGCATTTTTATGAAATATCCAAACGAAAAATCCCAAAAATTGTATTTTTAACTTTCATAAATTTTAATTTTTTTTGCAAGCAAATAGAAATACAAAAGCATATGTGCATACATATGTATCTATGTAATTGCAAAATATGTTTATAATAAACGAAAAAACCTAAAACAATAACAACAAAAAAGCTAACGAGAACAGTAAAATTCAACAATTTTAAAAAAGTAAATCAAATGCATAGTCTAAATTTAAATTAACAAAACAATAAACAAATTAGAACTAACAACCAATACAATGACACAATAATTAAACAATAAGCTAATGTTGTGTACGTTTGTGTATAACAAAAAAAAAATACAATCAACAAAATACTTATTATTAAAAAAAATGCAGTGCAAATTTGATGCCATTGCAAGGGTTTGCATTCGAAATTATTTTGGGTCGACGTAATAGGAAAAAAATTAAGTTTATCAGGCAGGTTCTGCAATTCACTTCCGTGTGAATTTCAACCCCTGCCAATTTTTAATCAAAGCGAGTTTGATTGAAATTCACTCGGAAGTGAATTGCAGAACCTGCCTGTATATTTGTTTTTTTTTTAATACTTTGTACAAATTGCGGAGCAAGTCTAATTGATTCTCCATATTAAAACGAAAAATTTTAAAACATGAAAAAAGCAATATACTCACGATATTAGGGGCCAAATATAGTAAAAAAATATTTTTAGCTTTTCTCTCTGACGTCAGCAGAGTTTTTTAAAGTACTCTAAAAATCCAAATTTATGATTAATTAAAAAAAATTGTTATCAAATATTTTTTGTCTTTACTTTCGACCCAAACTAATTTTGCAAGCACTCATATCTACACAGAAAAAAAGTTCATTCTTACATACCACATTTTTAATAACCTTATCACTAACGAAGAAATAACAATATTTAAAAAAAAAAAGTTTCATGCTCCCAAATCCCGAAAATTGTAAAATTTTAAATGTCCAAAGAAAAGCGAATAATGAAATTGTTGAAGGAAGAAAACAGTGCCTATCAAGAAGAAGAAAAGTTACAAAAAAAATTTACAAAATGCAAAAACAAAAACCCTAAAAACCGCACATCCACTAACAAAATTGTATACACCAAAAAAAAAATTCGGAAACTTTCTTTCAATTTATGAAACAACTTTTAACTAACCATCAACGAAAACGGAATTTACAAAAGTAATAAACAAAATAACCTCTTTTTTAACTTTCTAACTAAATACTTAAACATGAAATAATTTTTAACACAAAGTGTAAAAAATATCTTCAAACTTTCGAAAGCGTGATTTTTCTGTAAATTTATGTTTTATTCTTTATTAGATATTTTAAAACTAAAGTAAAAATAATAAATAATTATAAAGGAAAGTTGGCGATCATGATAATTAAAATACACACACACATGCATAAATGTAAACACACATACGTTTTTATGGTATGTAAATTTAATTACAACAAACATACAAAAGTAAATAAATGCATACAATAAATACAGTAGCGAATAATTTACATGTAATGCTAATGATAATAATTAATTTTAAGTGAAATAAAATTTAAAATTGAAATAAAAATTTTCAAATAAAAATACCATAAAATTTAATAAATAGAGACTTTTATTTCCCTGACTTAATCAAAAGCATCAAGTGCATTGCGGGAGGCACAGAACGGTATAATATTCGACATGAGTTCACATGTAATTAATGGTAATTTTGCGACATTTGGCAACACTATTTAAAAATATTTCTACCAAAAGATGTTGACAGTCTCTCTCGGCCTGATCCTTCCAACGTAGCGGAGGCCTTTCTTTCCCTCCATCACCACCAGCGGGTATCACATCGAAGGGAGTGTAGGACTCTTTTAAACGCAGTAAGTAGTCAGCTAAATATTGGATCCCTGGACATAGCAACATTCCCGAAAACAAGGCTGCAAACTCGTTGGCGAGAGAGGGACACATCGGCCTAGATTGGCGATCGAAATTCACCGCCACTTGGAACCATCTACATATATAAAGAGAAATCTTTCTCCACAATCTTCAAAAATTGGACTAAAGTAGGCGCGTGGGTACGCCGCGGCCAACCCTAAAATAATACATAACTTATTAGTAAAACCCCCCCCCCTGACGTTGCGAGGGTAGTAACGATCCTCCATAACATACTCAACTTTTATCAACCACCGTGGTTGGCTCTAACAAATTCCTTCCAAGTTTATGGTATCATAACGGCAAGTGCTTGGGCGTAAAAGTTTTTCCACCTAACCATCGCATCGAATACTTTAGGCTCGTAGCGTTTGCCTCCATGACATTTCATTGTAACGCCCAAAGAGCTTCCAACTTTTCCGGAACTTGTATTTCTCTCAACCACTCCAAAGTCAGATGATGTCTGCGCCATATAAATACGTTAAATTTAATACAAAATAGATTTGTGAAGGTGGGTGAAGGTCGTTCTTTATTCGGATCTTCTACTTTTAGGGTGAGGGAATCGAACAGCAATTACTTCATAGTCGAGTATGGGAAGCTCATTTGCCATTGTTGCCATTCATATGTGAAAGGTACTTTGGAAATTAGTCACACGAGTTCGCCACGACCTTGAAACCGCCGCAATTTCGCAAGTTTTTTCTGCCGATCAGCATATCAAGCTCGCGTATTTTGATCACCCCTTCTTATTTCTTATGGTACGTCTCTTCTCTCTCTACAATTATCGATGGCGGTCCAGTGTTGTAACCAATCTCAGATTAGGGCAGTGTTTTCCTTTTCTTCGGCGGCTTAATATTCCTTGTCGTACCAATTGTTTCTGGTTCCTAAGTGGCGGTACGTAGAGCACGTGAAATGCGATGCCTTTGCTCGCAGGGATCAGTGAGTTCAATAGCGGTAGGCAATGAAAACCAAGTGGCTAAGCTGGAAGTACGTTCTTTGCCGCAGAGAGGCTGCGAAGTCGATGCTAGTTAGGCCTTCGACTCGCATGTGACGACATATACATATGTACATCTAAAACACATAAAACGTACCTCCGACAAAATGATCAGCAAGTAGTTTTTTGTAGGGTGCTATAGACGGCAGCACCAGAACAGGCCCTTGCTTGAGCAGGGGCTGCCACCTAGGCACTACAGAAGGCATATGTTTAAGTACAAGGACGTGGTCCAGACCTACACAGAACAGCTACTTGATCTGATTGCAAACAAAGAGCTTGAGCTGCCACGAGAGACCCGCGCTACTCTTGCCCAATTACGGTCTGGATACTGCAGCCGTCTGAAGTCCTATACTTATATTTAGCCTCGACATACCCAATCTAGTATGCGGATATTCGCCCCCCCCCGACACCAACCACCACTTCACATGCCCACTCAAGCCTACACAGCTAACACTCCCCACCTTCTGGTCCAACCAACTCGAAACAGCACTTTTCCTGGGCCCACCCCGCAAGTTTGACGACAAGTGTTGACGGACGAACCAACTTGGGCGGGGCTTAGTAGTGCCGCTCAAGTTAATACCCTACACGGTGCACCGTTTGGGAACCCCTAGCATATCGTATGGGGAAATTCATAATAGGGGTGTTAGTCGCAGGGCATACTACTACTGGGACCGCACATCAGGAATTCTAAGTCCCCGCAGCACTATGCCTAGGTAAATCGCTTTCCGTGTCCGTTCCGGCCTAACGCAAATCCAATCCACTCTAATTAAAACGCCTGGCATATTATTTTTTTATATGATTTTTTATTGAAGCTATTTTTGGGATTTTTCATTAAGACTTTTTCCTTAAAAAAAAAAAAAAAAAAACAAATGCATTATTCGTACATTTTAATAATTTGTAGCGATTTGTTGAATGTTACTTTAACTTTATTTTTCAATTTTCATCTCAATAGCTCTTCGTCGTTTGAGGCTTAGTTTAGTTTTTTTAATTTAGTTTAGAAAGTGTTTTATTTTTAATGCTTTCACGATGCAAAGTTAAAGATTTTTGTTTTGTTTTGCATTTACTTTCTATCACTTTGAATTCTGCGCTGTTTACTACTGAACTGATTTTTTATTTTAATTTAATTTTATTTATTTGTTATAACTTAGTTTTTTGCTAAATAATTACTTAAAAAACAGAATATTTAGTTGCCTGCACAATGCGTGTCGCAGGCAGATTACAACAATGTATTTATGTATGCGATTGTGGCTTTCTTTTGATTTGGTTCACTTTCTTTATTGACAAATAACTACAAAAAAAAATATCGAATATACAAAATTGCATTTTAGTAATAATTATAATGCTTATAAACCGGCAATAATAATACTAAAAATACGTTTATAAGTAAGATAGGGTTCATAAGTAAGATAGCATTGTTTTTCTTCATTTATTTATTAAGAGTGATGTGTGTTTTGCCGTTGTTGCCATATGAATACTAAATAAATACATACAATAATATAAATACATATTTATACATATAGGAAGATTTATAGGTCTAATAGGTAGGTGTTTAGGTATATTTGAATAATTTAGATCGGTATATATGTAAGTATATAGTAGGATATTTGCTACATAGCATTTTTTACGAATGTGTGTGTGTGTGTTTTTTGCTGCAACCAAGTGCATAAATATGAAATTTCGACTAAATTTCACAAAAATATTGATAATACGCTTACTACATATGTATATAATATCAACGCAAATACATTAAAAAAAAATTGTTTTACTTTTCTTTATAAAAATGTGAATACAAATACATACATATAGCTGCGAGTAAAATAATAGCAGTAAAATTCAAAATGATGCTGCTGGCAACTTATGTTTACTTATGTAGTGTTAATAATTTTCATTTAACGCATGAACCAAAAAATCTAAAAAATCAACAGTAATTTTATGCGGCTTCAAGCTTGCAACTTTACTATACTAAAATTGAAAGGGCTACAAAACTGAATACACAAAATCTTTCTAAGAAATCTAATTTAAAAAATCGAAATTTTGATGACAATTTTTTTACGTTTAATTAATTTTTGTGAACTTTGTGCAAGCTTTGAAACTAGTATTTATGCGGTTTCTGATACAGGTCGACCCATATTTTAAATGAAAATTATTAACAATAAATAAATAAACAAAAGTTACCAGCAGCATCGTTCTGAATTTTACTGCTATTATTTTACTTGCAACTGTATGTACATATGTATGATTACAAGAACAAGTTAAAGCGATGCACTTAAGCATTACTATATACACACAATCAGACACAGAAGAATTTTACATCATTTTTTTTACAGTATTAAAATTTTGTTTTCAAATTTACCTTTTTCTTGTTAATTTTTTAATAAAATATAGCTCATTATACAACAAAAACCATGTAAAACCAAATTTCAAATACTGGCAAAAATTCAGAAAAATTGCATTAAAATTTCAAAATTTTGTTTCAGAATTTTTACAAACAATTCGAGTATACAGTTTTTTAATGCATTAAATTTTAGTATACTATGTACAGTGCAAGTTTGAAGTTGCTACAAAATTTGTTATAAGGAAGGAAATGATCAGCACCATCTGCAAAAGAAAGTATCAAAAATCAACAGAATTTTTTAACAACTTAAAATTGGCACTTTTTTATACTCCAATTTAAAAAATCATCAAAAATCAATTAAAAAAATATTTTAGACTCTTAAATTTGCGCTTTGTTTACTAAAATGAATGAGCTATAAAACTGCATACTCAAATTAAAAAAAAAAAATTAATTTTAATGAAAATTTGCTCCATTTACGATAAAGTTTGAAAATTTTATTTATATGCTTTTTGTTGTAGAATGAGCTATTTTTTATAAAAAATTTACAATTAAAAACATTTTGAATATTTAAAAAAAATCGATGCAAAATACTTCTTTGAATGATTATGTAAAAATTGGTTATTATTTTACGCTTTACTTAATTTAAATTTTTTTTTTTACTTTAAGTTCTTTTATTTTTAGTTTTGGTGTAAATTATATCGTCAACTTAAAAACATAGTAATAGTAATTATTGTGGCTTATAAATACAATTTTATTAACTGTTTAACTTTATTTTTGCACATTATGTACTCGAAAAAAAATTATTGAATAACAAAAGTATATTTTTATTTATTTTAAGCCAGTTATGGTGTCGCGGATTTTCATGGTTTCACTTTTTTATTTAAAACATCAAATCCCAGAAAGTCAGAGTTTAAGATCGGATTGCCGCCAAATGGACAAATTATACATACGCTGCTGCTCATTTTGCATTAAAAAATCTGCCATCACGCTACTAACTTCTACCACCTAAAACAAGCCTGTTTTAATAACCAAATTCATTTAGCAACATTTTTACACAAATTTCATGGAGAAAATAGAAATAATAAAGAAACTGCTACAAATTTCAATAGAAAAGTGTGCTGTCGACTAAAATGAACATTATGGATGAGCACGTTCACACGGCAGTCGGGTATATGTTACCGACACTACCCAGACTCATATCTGACAAAGGATTGTAACTCACTTCAGCAGCACCACTTAAAAACCGTTGGCGAATTTATACTGTTACAACAAGAAAGCAGAAATAACAACTAAGTAGTTCGAGAGGGCGACGGGATGGCCCTTTGGTTTCACTTCTACAGTGAGGCGCTTCTACTCTCAATTCAAAAGCCTTCCATTAAACTAATAGACCGATTACGGATGGCAGCCCAACTTCAGTTGCCTTTCCCGGGACTAAAATGGTATTACAGATGGCAATTGGTAACTGAACTTTTGTGGTTGTCGCAGAAATTTTTGTTGAGAAATTGTATTTCTTTTAGACTCAACTTTCACCTTTATAGTACTAAACTATAGTGGCTATTTATAATAAAATTTTCATTTCAGTGGCGTTGCCCACCGCCAACCCAGCTGAGGTTGCGTTGCCATCGATAATTGACTCATGATTCGACCATTTCTGCTAGAATGCAACTGTGTGTACCATACTCACACACACGCCTCACACGGAGCACAAATACCAAGCGCGTCCAAAAAATTCTCTAACCGTAGATCCACAAGCACGCGTCGTAGAAAAAATTGGAGCTGAGTTACTTTGAACGCCTGGTATTACACTGCGATCTACGAATACAGGAGTAAATTATGTATTTATTTATTTATTCAAAATAGACGCAGACACACCTACGTACATTAGACCGTCGCTTGCTTCGTGAATTATCTCGAGTTCCATCTGTTTCATGATCTTCAACCTAATAATTAGGCTCAATTCAAGATTATTCGTCAGCTGAGCGTCGTTAAAGATAATCTCTAAAAAGCATTTCAGCCAGAAAATGGCCTAAGGAGATAGCAAAATGTTAATTTAAAAGATCTGCATTAATATATATATTTCTGGTGCTGCATATTTAACACCGATTCGTAATGCAAGCTTCATGACAATATTAATAAGAGTGCAGTCAGACATGGCTACGTAAGCAATTTCTTCAATGCCCGATATGATCGAAATGAGCTAAATGAAATTTCCACTTTCCCGGCTGAATACTCAAAAAGTACTTTTTGTCATTTTTCGGAAACCAATTAAGGAAATGAAAAAATCGTGCAAGAGATTACACAGTTTTTCAATATTTCATAAAAACACAAATTAACGTTAAAAATGTCTTCTTATTTTTAGAATACCAAAAATTAAGAAGTAAAAAACAAAGTTATGACTCACATTTCTTTTCTAGTAAGAAATAGGCCTAAACATTTTTTATGGTACATATATCGCACAAGAAAAATATAAAAAATATGTACATACACCACACCCACAAAAGTCAACGTAAGGAGAGTTTTTAACAATGTATGTTGTAAATTTTTTTAACTAATACAATGAAAAAAAATAAAACTTCTTAACCCTTTGAAAAACTCAGGAAAATTTAATACATTTGCATAGAAATTTTAAAGTTTCTAATCATTAAATTTTAGTCAAAAAAGTTCAAGTTCGAAATCACGTTGATTTTTGATATTTTTTATAAAATTTATTCAAATTTATTAAATTTTCCTAAGTTTTACCCAAAGTATAGAAATTTAATTTTTATGTTTTTTGTTGTAGCATATTTTTATAAAAAAATTAGGAAAAAAAATTAAAATTAAAAAAAAAATGTCCATACATTATGAACAGTTTTCTGTACGCATGCTTTTGTGGTTCACTGTATATGTACTTACGTTTCTTATGAAATGATTTCTCTAAAACTCATACACAATCAAAAATTGCTAACGGTAACTACAAAATTTAGTCCAAGATGTCACATTTCACTTGAGGTAAACTAATTTTGATCGAATATGATTTTATAAGCGCGTCTAAAATACTACAAACACTTCGACCCTACATTGAGCGACTCCTAATAATTTTATATAAAAAAAAATCAAATTTACTTACAAAAACCGGCTACTAATACTCTTTTGGCCAATTTTAAATAGTAGATTATAGCAGCGAGCAATATTTTTACTTGCTTGTGTTTCAGGATACGGTAGAAGTGGTGACTGAAAAGTAGTGATATGCCATAAAAGTGCACCGAAAGAAATGTCTTCGAGAAGACTAGATATTATAATGGCCAACAAAGTTTTGCAGAATTTTCCCGTATATTAATCTGACATTTCTATTATTAAATTGGTGATAGTTTTCGCAATATTTGCGACTAAAAGCGTCTAAAATGGTATTGCTTAATTTTTTTTTTAATTCTTTAGTAGAATAACGATGCAATGTGGAATCTTTTGAACAGCATAAAAAGAAAACTTAAATGTCGACCAAAAGATAAAAAATTAGGTTCCGCCAACATTGGTCACAAAAACTATTTTTGTTTTATAAAAAGTTTTTATAGAAAAATGTGGCGAATTCAACCAGAAATTTAGTCCTATATTCCATACCGATTTTTTTAAGTTGTCTTATTGAACGAGCATTTTGGAGTAGCTAACCAAAAGGTAAACAATACATACATACATATTCAAACATTTTCAAAACATTTAACAGGTAAATTGAGCTACTAAAAGAGAACTAGTACAAAATTTAAAGAAATTTGGTTATTTTTTTTTTTAGTTTTAAGTTTTTTGTTTAAGCAATCAATTTTTTCTACCTTAGTAGCTAAAAGTGCATTATATCTTTTTATTTGAGTTCAAAAAAAAAAACAAAAATCCGTTTATTAACGCTTTAAATCCCAATAATCTCAAAAGCTAGAGCCAATTAAATAATTTGAAGGCCAGATTCCGATTTTACGGTAAAAACCATATTAGGACACTGGCTGTGCCTTGTGCAGTTCTTAAAATTTTGTTGGGCTGTCAGCAGTCATCGCTTCTTATCAATTAGCTGTTGCTTGAGCCGAAGAAGAAGGAAGAAATTACTAGTAGTCAGAACTGATACGCCCCTTTCGGAATCGATGTCACGTAAATGTCGCATATGCTGAGCATGGAAATTCTTTTGCTTGTAAAAATTCTCAACACCCAAGATGTGGTGACTTTTTTTAATCCAAAATCCTAAATGGGGGTACAATTTACTCTGTCATATCAAAATTATTTGATATCCACTAAAAGCGCTTTAGATTTGTTGATGAGACATAAGACGGTGTGTGTGCCGATGTTTAGAGTACAGCCTAATTTCTTTATATCAATATGCAACTATGCAATATGAAAACTCTGGAGCCACTTCAATATTTTTCTCCGAGTTGCTTTATAGTTCCTTGCTAAGCATTTTTTATTCAACGTGCGCTTGATAACCATGCCGTTTTTCATTTATTATATTTTTGCATTTTTGGTTTTGACCTTTCGTACTCGATAGGCTGTGTCTCCTTAAACTGACGGTTATCCCACGGATACGAGTATGAGAATAGGAAATTTAGCATTTTTTAGATTTTTATTTGTAACCATTTATCATTACATTTGGATCACCCCTCTTACATAGTATGTAATTATAAAATACATAAAGCTTGCAATTAAATTAAACGTTTTGCGAAACTATTATGATACAACATTTTTTCGTTTTTTTTTTTTACAATTGAAAAGAGCAGTTTATTTCTGTACACAATACACGTAAAACATAGGCATGTATGTACTATGTCTATAAAACATATTGTGTTCGGCTTAAGCTTAATTTACAATACAAATTGAAACTTATGTAGATTGATTTGAAATTGGTATGTACGGATGTAAGTAAGTAAGCATGTATGTATGTATGTATGTATGTATGCGCTTGTTTTTTTAATAATACATATGCTGTATATATAGGTATATGATTAATAAAGTCTGCAAGGTTTATGTAAGTATGTAGTATATTTTGGTTGTTTCTTCATTTTTTTCTTATTTTGAATGCAATACAATACAATGCGTGAATTGGGTTTATATGTAATTGCTTTTTCTCCTACAAATACAGTCGCATGTACATATATGTGCTTCAGAGTTTCTTTTTTTACAAATCTATGCATAAATTGAGTTGTTTTTGCTTTTCTATGCAACAGCTTGTCCGCGATGCGCTCGCGCATATTTCGCATAGCATTTTTATCTTCGTTTTTTTTTTCAAAAGTTCTTCTTTCTCTTCCTGCAGGACTGTAGTTTTTTGTATATAGTATTGTTTTTTTTTTATACATTCGTCGTCATTTTCATAGTTATTATCGGCATTTATAGCTTGTATTCAGCGGCGTCGTTACATTTTTGTAATTTTCAGTTTTGATTTTATTTCTCTCTCATGATTATTAGAGCAGTTGGCAGCAGTGAGATTTGGTTTTTGGCGGCTGTCGCACATCGGACTGACGTTGCTTCTTTCGTGATGAAATATCCCTGATTAGATCATAAAATACCTGCGCGCAATAAAAAGAAAATATACGACTTTAGTAAAACTGTTTCAAATAAATTTTTGTGGTATTGTGGCAAGTCAGTAGGTAAAATGAAAATGAGTTTAGTATTTTTTTTTTTTTGTGGAACAAAATAAAGTAACTTGAAATGCAATACTATCAAATACATACTACTCCTTAATAAATATGTATACAAAATGATGAAATAATAGATGTTTAGGAAAGAAACAAAAAATTCAAAGGAAATAAAAAATTTACACAGCAATAAATAAAACCAAAAACCTTAAGAGAAAACAGTAGTGGGATAAGCACAAAAGGATACGATAGTAGGATTGGTTGAGAGATGGAAGGAGATGCCCCTTTTTAATATGAAAATAAGTGTATTTATTATGATTTTAATCCAATGTGCTAAGTAAGCGTTAATAACTTATACATAGCTACTTGATATTTGTAAGCACATATATATTATTATAATATTACAGGTAAATTTTTACAAATTCGTATTTTAGTAAATATTACAACGCCTTTCTGAGCCTTCTTTCTGTAGTCACAAATGCAAAAATGGCTTGTGCATTCAGCCTAGAACTATGCAACATTTATTTCTTTATCGACTATCGGTCTGATTCTCACGCCAATGGCAAACTTCATTGCATGACTATTGTCTTAACTACTGCGCTCAAAACTATGGCGCAAAAACTGGATTTTAAACGCTCCATTAATGACAACTCGCATTGTTATTGCTACGATCTACCGAGTCAGTGACAACGACGAATGTATTCTGCTTTTTTCAAAGGCGCTCAATATCATTTAAAGCAAGTCGCATGAATTCAATGAGCAAGAGACTAGCAATGGAAATGCTCCTCCGAATTAAGATAATCAGGTTTCGCACAATAAATTGCGTTTTTTCTCCACCACTTAGCGGAATAAGATCGCCAAATTTACTGAATCTTTCCCGATGGAGATGCTCGTATTAACGCGTTACAGAACATATGTACATATGTATATCAACCAATTTTGGATTCCAGTATAACAGTTTCAAAGAGAAAACGCCCAGTTCGCAGAGGAGGTCAGTTGGGGCAGCTGAAGCTCTTCCTCTGCTACAGATGGTGATTGCATTGAATGCACTGCATTCCGATTACGGCATTCACATATATGTTCTCTGCCGAGTCCGAAGGTTGTTTATGATGTAATGTGCATCGAGGCATGCCGTGGTTGTCCGTGGTGTAGTGTTCTGGCAAGTTCCACTACTAACCTACTACTGCCCAGCGAGAATATTGTTGCACAGTAGTTCAGAACCGAGTCACGATGGACGTATGCATGTATTTAAAAACAGTTTCAATAACATATGTACATACATACCGTGACGTTTTGACGATTTTATTTATTTATATTTTCCATACCAAAAGTTTCTTATTTGTTTATAAAAATATAGTTCTTCCAGCAGCAAAAACCAATGGAATCAATTCTTTTTTTAATTTCATATAGAACTCGAAAAAATGCAAGAAATACTAAGACATTTTCATTGAAATTTTCAATTTTTTAATTTGATATCTTGGAAAAATTTTGAGTATGCAGTTTTATAGCCCATTCAATTTTAGTAAAGTGCATATTTCAAGTTCCGACAAATTACCCTTGAAATTTTTTGCCGAGCGTGCTGCTTATTTTCCGCCACATAACGCATGAACACAATAATTTTTATATGAAAGAAGGTACGCAATACCCTCAGCGAAATAAATTCTCTGAAATCAAAGGTAAGTATGTACATATTTAATAGGCTACAAAACTGTATACTCCAAATTTTTCTTAAAAATCGAATCGAAAATTTAAAATTTCTTGGTATTTCTTGCATTTTCCCCCAAGTTTTGTATGCAATTAAATAAATTGATTATTGTGGTTTTCCCTGTTGAATAAACTACGTTTGTATGAAAAAAAATAACAAAAATTTGGTATAGAAAATATATATAAATAAAATCGACCAAACAAGTGGGTATGCATATTTTTGACGCTGGCCGTATGTATGCAGCCAAGCCCTTTCTTTTTTTCAAATCCTAGCTTGACCTCCTTCATCCATGTTGGGAGTAGGGTAGTCGCTGATTTTGTATAGGGGAGGATAAGGTTCCTTGCAGTGAAGAAGTGAGAAAGTTCCAAAGACTAAACAGCTTAAGTGAACGGAACCCAACCTGACATAGTTGCTTAGTAACAATAAGTCTTGTTTATATTTGATTCATATATTCTATGTACTTTCGACTGGTCTTCATATATGTCTGAATTATTTAATATGATCTACATACATATGTGCTACATAATCATATCTATTTGGGTCCAACTAGATAATTACTTTCTGTTAAAAAAAAAGCGCTCACTTTTTTATTCACTATTTTAGCAGCTTCTGACTGATCACATTGCATCGGCATTGAGCGATAATATAATACCTTCTTAAACAAATTTAAAACGAGCTAGTTATTAGTAGGTTAGTCATGCATGCAAAATATTTAAATGTTTCTTACAACTTATAATACGAAATTCACACAAAACAAAAATAAAAATAAAAATAAAGTAATTCAAGCAACTTAGATCAATAAAAGGCGAACTAAATTAAAAAAAAGCGACTAAAACGCAATTGGTATTTCTACAATTTACAAATTAGTAGGTAGGTAAAAGCGTTTATGTCCAAGCAACCAGCATAAACTTCAAAAGGTTTCAACGAATTTCATTTGATATTACAAAAGAAAAAAAAAAACAGGAAGAAGAGGTGGTACATACTACAAACGATTTTCTCAGTACATATTTCGGTTAGGATTTCTGTAGTTACACATTTCATATGTATATCAGCTAGGTATTGTTATCAATTCGATGTGATGTCTTTGTGGATGGGGAAAGTACGAGTTAGGGGCTTTTATTTTGCTTTGTTCGCTTCTTTACCATTGTATTTGTTTATGAGTGTATTTGTTTTTGTTTTCGCATTTTTCTGTTTTTTTTTTTTTTGTTTGTTTAATTTTTTTTTATTATTGGCTTAAAGTCTGGCTTATGCACCTAGAAATACGCCTAAAGTAGTGTACACTTAAGTCTCCGCTTCTTGCATCTGTCTTTAGCACGCCCACTAGTCGCTTTTGAATCTTCGGTTTTGCGGGATCTTATTTCGCGCATCAAATCAAAAAATACCTGCATGAGACGAAGAAAAGAGAGCAGAGAGGAAAAGAGAAGAAAACAACGTTTATAGAGAGAAGCACACAATTCGTAATGCGTATTGTTTTTGTTTCTTATTTTTGTTCGTTTATTCTTACAGTAAGCGATAAATTACGGCAAACAAAATTGAAAATTTCTAAATAAAAAATATAAACTATGCAAGGCTACTGCAAAATAAATGTAAGAATACTTGAAAAAAAACCCAAAACAAAAAAAAGATTTTGCCAATTGGTTGTGCTGTTGTTGAAAATTAAGATGGTGGGAGAAATTAATTCAACCGTTTTTGTGGTGTTTTGAAATAATACTTTGTTTCTATAGTTTTTTAATTAACTAATATTATATTTAACTTTGTTGTTGTTCTAGCCAACTCATTTGCTCTTCACCTGCAAGGCACATCTGTAATAATTTCTCTTGATACTCCCCTAAACAGCGTTGATCATTGAACCAAAACTATATATATGTGTACTACTTTTACTCTCAACAGAGTATACTATTTGACGGCCACTTATGTATGTATGTGTGACATTTTCAACCAAACCCTCTTATGCCACAGGGAAGCTTATGCAGGCTAAGCTGTAAATGTTGGATGTTCATTCTTCATATCACCTTAAGAAATTGAGAAAATATTTGATGACCACGCAAAATACCAATGAAAAAGAATGGGTCTACCGATCGGAGTATAGGTGAACTGTTGATCCCAGGCCTCGATATGTAGCATCTGATGGCTCTTCCACGTTAGAACCGCATACTTAAGTTTATCGAAGTCCGTGTCTTAACGATATCGCCCAATATATCTCCAGGGATTTAGATTAAGCTATCATCGTTGTTGTCTAGCTGGAATAATGGTAGGACTAGGAAGCGCGAGGTTTCAATGCGGTTCAGGCCAAAGTTATATTGCCTGAGTCAATTTTGCGTAGACAGCTGAAGATAAGGTTTGTATTGTAAGTGGTTTCCCTACAAGCTGGACAAGTCTTTGTTCTGAGTCTATTATGAATAGCTCTACTTAACTATTTTCTTATAAAAAGCGACCCATTTTAGGGAGTGAAATTTTAAATTTTCTTGGATGGAATTTCTTTATACTTTCTAGACGTTCATAAAAAGCCAAGTTAATTTACTGTTTCGAATGACAATTTTCGAAAAACCCCAAATATTATCAAAAATCCTGAAAAATTTCCGATTTATAAAACACGAAGAATCCCGGAAAAATTCTGAACTGTCCCGGCAAAAAATTTTGTACGATCTCAAAAATTCCTGAACAATCCGAAGAAAGAATCTCGACATTTCAAAACAACGTTGGTACTAAAACCTTGAAAGATACGATGACCTAAAAATCACAAAAAAAAACGCGAAAAATTTCAAGAAATTCAAAAATCTTTCGGGAAAGTTCGCGACAAAATGTTCAGAACTATGCCGAGACAATTTTAAAGTCTCAATAAAATTTCTAAAGTTTCGCAACATTTAAATTTTGTATAGTCGTAAAAAAATCAAAAATTACTTATTTCTGCTGAAATTACAGGGAATTTTTTTGGTTTAAAGTCAAAAAATATATTTTTGGTTTAAAATCTAAAAAATAGTAAGTATGATAGAGTGACGCAGGTCTCCCGAGGCAGCTCAAGCTTTGCATATTTTAAGGCGGTGCAAGGCTGGTTAACCTTCGATTACGGCATACACGGGCACAAGTTTATGAATATGGCGAAGAGACGTTCGAAAGACACCAAGCACAAACGTCTTACGGAGCAAAGTATATATTTTGTCCATCAATTCGCGGCGTATTTACCACACTGTTCAGATCTGCAACGTCTTACACTCTGTCCTGTGGGACCCCGGCGGGTAACCGTGTTTTTTCGCTGGAAAAGTGGATGAACGAGCCAAATTCTGAGTTTAATCATGAATTAACTAAGAGTTTAAGGTCGGCGGAGACCACAGAACATTTCTATTCTCATAGAAACTGTTTGAAATTATGCTCCCAAGTCAATCGAGACTTCGTGCTGCCTACAATTCAACAATCGTCTGGTTTACAATATTATCCGCAACCATGCTCCTTGACAAGCTGGGAAGTGATCATCCTCTTTGAGCGGCTCTTAAGATGTTTTTTTGTTGCCAAGACTTATGCTGACGCAGATCGATATTACTATCACCGATGCATCGAATCTCTAATTATCTGGAAAAACATTTTTAATTTCAAACGATTATCTACTATGGCTACAGGCATAGCTAGGACCCCAGCAAACATATTTAGTAATTTCGGCTAGTTTTAAAATCTCTTGATAATACATACTATGCAATACGAAAATCTAAAACTTTGAGATATGAAATCAGTAAAATTTTCCTTTTCAGATTTCGGTCACCCAAACTGCAAACGTTATATGTAGGATTTTAAGAACATGTGTGTGTGAAGACGAGTTTACTATGGTTTATTCGAGAGTCCTGCAAACATAAATAAAAAAAACTCATTTCGCGAAACAACTGCCGCGGCGTAGTAAGCTACCAATTTTTCGTTTAATTGCAATGTATAATCTAGTCTAATTCTTAAATTTCTAGCCTCAAATGGCAAAGCTGTTATGAGTGTAAATGAGAAATGTTTTTTTTTTTGAGTATAAAAAGTGAAAACTAATCTTAAACTAATTTGTATGGTGTTCTGAATCGTCGGTGCAATCGAGTTGTAGGACAACGACAAAGAAAATGAGAGCAACAAATGGTTATTTATTATGGCTATGCCGGTGACTACAAATACATATGCACGTACGTAGCTTTCATATTTATTATTTTTGTGTTATTTTAAGCCTACGTTTACACATAGCTTAGTACAAAATGCGCCGCGCATGTGCTATCGCGTATTGTGTCTTTGTGTGAATGTAATTTGCACTACAACAAACAAATGCAAATTAAAAATTAATGAATAAATAACAATTAATGAAATAGTACAACATAAAAACAACAACAACAAAAGGGCGCATATAAATACAATTGGCAATTGCGAGAACGCACAATGATTGGCAAACGATTTACATGTATGTATATACTTTTTTTTATTTAATAATTTTGCAATATTGTTTTTGCGCATAAAAAAGGGGGTCAAAGGAAATTTTGCAAATATGTACGTATGTATATACGCTATAAAAGGAGGGAGGGCAAAAAACTATGAACTGCAGTCATGTGAAAATTAAAGGAAAAGTGTAAATCAATGGAGTGAAATAAAACGTAGGTGACAAGAAATTAAAAGAAGAACTACTACAAATAAACGCAGCACAGCAAAATGACGTAGTTGCGCTTGTTTCTTTAGAGTTGCACGACAACGTCAATTGATTGCTAAGGAACCTATTATTTATTTGCACAGACACACTTTTCGCAAACATCACATTACGAAGTGCTTACCTTGTCTACGTTTTCACGCGTTTT
>NW_023462205.1:0-20482 GCF_013731165.1 Rhagoletis pomonella | reverse complement strand
CTTTCGAAATCTCAGTAGGCACATGCTAAAAACTTCGACCAACTCTTCCAACGCGTCCACGGAAATCTTCAAGTTCCTATTCGGCGCATCGGTAAGAGCCAATCAAAGATGTCAGGAATATATCACCCAAGCTACTCTATTTTTAGACTTTTTGTTAAATTTTCTCCAATAACTAAATAAAGACAAAGCACCATATTTGGTTTGTATCAATGTGATCTTAAAAATACTGTCGAAAATTTGAAAATTTCTTTGAAATCTGGGAGAATTGGCATTGACAGAGTTGGCGGCGCTGACTCAAACCAAAGCCGTCTGTTTTCAGAGTGCCCTATTATCCATGCCAAAACAAAAAGCCAACTAATCGAAATGTGTCACATATATGTAGCTCACTTCAGAAATTAAAGAATAAAAATAAAATAAACAAAACGCCTCAAAAAATATTTTTCCCCTTCCCGAATATTCTGTTTGTGGTGTAAGTTATACACTTTTTATAGGCGATTTGTGGCCATGCATATTTAACACAAAAGTGCCATGTAAAACATTTATTGCTGGCGACGTACACTTATTAATTTTTTATGGAAAAATCTTTCGATTTGTGTTAATTAATGAAATTTTTGATAATCAAAATACAAGCTTCGCCACTCCAAAGGCAATCGGTTGATATGTCAATTTCTAGGCTACCAATTATTTAATTTTTTATTGTCTTATTTGTGACTTTATTTGCATAAATGGCATAAAAACTGTGGTTAATTCATAGTGATAATCAGCTGGGAAAACAAATAAAAAATCGAATGGATGAACATACGTACATGTAACACAGATGAAATTTAAAAAAAAAAGGTGAAAAACACTTGACGATATATTTTTTCCACGGCGAGTTTTTTAAACAAGTACAAAATTTTACCAAGCCAGCTGTTTGTGTGTGGCACGTCAAGAACCGTGCTTGCTGTCACAAACAATCGCTTTGCAAATTTGGCAATCAATCTTCTGCTGTTGATTAGTAGCCACCGCATCCTGCCTTGCTCATTTGTCTTTTTAATAAATAAATTTATTTACTTTTATAAACTGCGCTGATTTAGTGCACCTCTTTTTTAAATGCATAATTTGTTGTTGCTCTTTGCATATCGAATTTATTTTATTTTCCTAAAATACTTGTTGATTTGAATTTGCATTTCAAATTTTGTTTGAACCTATTTATGTACTGAGCTTGAACTTCTCTTCTCTTTCTTCCGCTTTCGCGCATAAAGTTATTTGCCCAATGTATGCTTGCTTTTGATGTTTCGCTTTGAGAACTGTTAACGATTTTTTGAACTCCAACAAAGTGTATGAAAGTTGGCCAAAACTTAACTTCACTTGCTAGAAGCGCGTTAAGGCTTCCAATAGCCGAAATCTCTATTTTACAGGGCTTTGTAGGCTTTTGAGAAAAGGATATGTTTCCATACTAAACGAATTCAAGTTAATTGCTATAGAGTTTTTTAACAAAATTTCGGTTATTTAACTAGAATGATTGCATAACTCAGTGAGAGGAGAGACCAGGATATTTGCATGTATTTATTTAAAAAAAATAAATATTTATTGCGTCAAAGAGTAGTGGGTAGACACTGTTGTCTATGGTAGCCATCAGTTACCAACTCTGCGTAGTTCTAAGCCACGAAGAGTCCGCAAATAACTGCGGAAGCATTGTCTGCAGGATGTATCAGATTAGACCGAGCATACTTTGAAGTGCTACCGAATTATTACTTATGAAAGTTTTTATTGTATATCAATTGAAAAGTGCATGTGCAAAAATTTCATACAATATTAATCAGTCTAGCAGCATAACATTCCAACGGTATATATTTAAGAACCAACCGGAAAAGCAGTACAACATTATAACTTGCGTAATTAGTTATGTGTAAGAGCTTATGCATCATCATCAGTGTTGCCATTTTAGCCGTTTTCCGGCTAGATTTAGCCGGTTGCAATAGCAAACAGCCGGAGAAATTTCGGTTTAGCCGGAAGCCGATTTGTTACCTGTTTTTTAAAAAAAATTAGCCGTTTTTAGCCGATTTTGCTATTTCTTTGTTTTCTTAAAATTCAAATACATATATATGTTTACATTTTTGACTAAGCGACCCAAAACCTATTAGAAATAGCTAGTAGCGTTATCTTGGAGCCAGGGTTATATAAAATTGGGCCGATTTCGATTATTTTTATTTTAAACAAATATTTTTTTTTCTAAAGAAGGCCGTAACGGGGACTTTCTTCATAAAATGTTTGTTATCAACGACTTAAATTTAAGTGTGAAGTTTTATTCGCAAACTTAGAAAATAACAATTTGTTTCACTGTTTGCTTAACAGGCGTTTGTGTTTGGATATACTGCCAAGAACAAATCTTACAGGTATTGTCTTCCTAGATAGCGTATATTCAATTCTGCCTTAATTACAAAACATCATTGTTGCCCACGCTTAAAGTTTTAAGGCAAGGGAAAAATGGATATTTTCAAGCACTATGTACACATATGGGCTTACTTAAACTAACTTTTTTTTCCTGAGAACTTATTTAAATTCCAAAAACCGAAGGCCGACTTGAATTAAAAGAACCAGCACTGAAATGCATAAAAATGCAAGTAAAAGAGCACAAATTTCTATGTAAAGCAAGACTCTCTAGGAAGACAATAGGTTTGTTCGCCGAAAATCCAGCGAAAATTATCACTCAAAATATCAGTTAATAAGAAAAAATGCTCCCAAATTCTCTCTCAAGTAGAGAAACTTGCAAATTTCTGCACGAACACAAATTTAAAACATAAGGAATTTGTATAGAATTTTAAAGTTCTTTCAGAGGGACAAAAAACAGGATCTATCTCAATTTTTTTGCCGTACTAACTGTCGCGTTTCCTATATCGACTCAGGTGGAGATTGCGTTACGAGTACGTTTCAAATCATTAGAATTAACTAAACTAATTAAGTAAACAAGTCTTTACTTAAATTTTTAATTATAAATCGCTCAAGTTTGTAAATTTTTAAATTTTACGAACCTGTTTATTCAAATTATTGTCGACAAAAAATGCAACCATGTGCCACATTCATGTGTTTTTTCTAATTGCAAATTCTTGCCGCCAAAATTTTTTCCACCTTGAATTTGCAACTTCTCCCCAAGAACTAGTCTTTCTACTTATGATTTATTTAAATAAAACATGTGAAATTTAGTTGAAACAGTTTAGCCGTTTTTAGCCGGTTTTTTTGCCAATCTAGCCGGTTGGCCCAGAAAGTTCTGGCAACACTGATCATCATAGTCAATCTACTTAAATGCTACTTACATAGATATCATTTGCATTCAAAACTTTATAACACTCCCACCAACATTCTTATTTTGGCTGTGCCCTTTCGACATTTCAATTCCTCTCCATGTCGCGCTCTGTTTGCGTTCTAAACATTTTACACACAAATTTGATTGGCATGCATTTGTAATTGTTCAACGCATTGTTGGTATATATTTTGTTTCTTTTGTTTTGGTTTTATTTTTGTGGCAGCTCTTCCATAAGTCATATTTTAATGTCATCGCTATTTTGAAGGCCAAAATCGTTTTATGCAAATTAACTTACATAATTCTTTTAGCTTAACAATGGATATGAAAAACAAAAAAATATTATAATCGCATTTTCATAAATACTCGCGTATACAATAGAAGGCATTAATTAAATATGCATGACGCATTATGGCTGTCTAACTGTAAAAAAAAAAAAAAAATGCCTAAAGAAGTTGCACGCCGGCGCAATGCGTTTTTTTGTTCTTTTGCCTTTTTGGCACTCAAAAGCACTAACAATTGCAGATAGATATGTACATATGCACGTTTGTCATTAGTGTGTTTATGTGCATACGTTGTGTATGGCTATGCGCTGGTATGTGCATTCATATGTAACGCAGTGAGTTCCGTATGAGTCATGGCATTCCGCGCCTTTGATTTTAAAACGTTACTCGTAGCTGGAATTTTTAAATGTTTTCAAGCAGCAGTAGATGCACATACGGATGTACCATATATATACTAGGGATGTTAATTTTTCAGCTTTTTCCGTTCCCGCAATTTTCGGTATGTCATTATCACAATCCCCCGGATTTAGATATTCATTATTTTGAATCAACTTAAATCGAAAAAATTGCTTCTCTATTGTTAGAGAAGCTCTCCAACCATAAAATAAATAATAAATAAATGGGTTTGAAAACTACTTTTTTTTATTTAAAGTGGAGTTTTTTTCTCTCTGACATCAGGACTTATTTTAAAGGACCTTGTAATTTCAAAGATATGATTAATTCCAAAAATTATTTAAAAAATTCAATAAAAATATTGGTACGAAATGCAAAAGAAAATTTCTTTAGAATTTAAAAAAAAAAAAATTTTTTGGTCACAAGGACAGATAGGTAAATTTTTAAGCTGATAAATTTGGAAGGACGAAATTCGAGTTTATATAACTCCTTAACATATAATTTTTTCAAAAACAAATATTGCAAAATTTCAAGGATAAAATTTTAAGAGGACATTTTCAATACTTACCAGTCCTGCTGCACCAAAACTTTAAATCTGTTTAAATTCTACAGGACTTCCTCTTTAATTTGATACCCAAGCTTTTTCTCAAAGCGCATTTCTCTGAATTCTTTAAATTGTTTTTGAATTACTGACGTCCCCGGGATTTGTGGGACCTCAAAAAGGCCGGGATGCCGGGATTCCTTATGCATATGAAGGCATATCGCTTTGGAGAAAAAAATGTTGGTGATGCCCAGTCTTTTTACGTGGGTTCCAACTGACCAATACCTAGCAAGAATCTCGACTAACCTCACAACGTCCGCTCTGGGGTTTCTCAATACTTTGTTTGCCCATTTGGGGTTGACATTCACAATTGGGCAAGACAGGTGGAACTCGAAGTAAAGCCAGAGAAGATGGACTTTGTACTATTTATGACTAAGTATAAAAGTTCAGATCTCCGCAAAAACGAAAACAGCTGGGTCGGCAATAGCTCTGGTTTCTAAATATTTTCCTTGGCAGGTGAACGGCCTTTAAGGCAATAATGGGAATAATGACAAAGTCGCTTTGTATTCGTCAATGCAGGAAAAGGAAAGACGCACTTCGCATTTGTAGGCAAGTCGCTCCCTTTCTTAATCTGCTCCCTTTTTCACTTACGTTTTGGTCCTCCTAAAGTTTTAACTTAAGTAAAAAATTTAGATAATGGTAAACGGAAAACTACCCCTGGTTTCGGTTTCTCGAAAAAAAGCGCATGGATTCACACGAAAGAGAAAATTACTCCGATTTTTTGAATGGTTCACTCCTGCATCGAATTTCGGTAGTCCGAACCTTGCTACTTACTGAAAGAAGAAACGCATCACAGAACTAGCGAATTGTAAACATTCGTGCGTTATGATTATAGTTTAAGCACAGGCCTTACTTGGTAACACTGAGGATAAACTCGTATTTCTATCTCTTTACTATACACCAAAACCAATTTCCTAAATTGTGTACGAAGCTCCAAAAAAACTTTAAATAACTTAAAGACGATTTCTTTCATCATCACAGCCACATCAACAACCGTCTAGAAGTTTGTTGACTTTTACATGTAAAATAAACGAAAAGCATTTTTGTTTAATTAAATATTTTGATGACTTGACTTCGGTAAGCAAAGCAACAAATTATCCTATGCACTGCCTTTGCAACACCAGTCACTTTACATTTCGCCCTTTATTTTTACGCTAAACAAACTGGCAATACCAATCTCTCACCCTCCTTGCAGAACATTTATTCGGGCTAAGTCATTGTTGGTGATATTTAAATTGTTAAGGCATTCATTATTACCACTAGTTTGCTTTTATTATTATTACTCACATTTTAATTGTTAAGTTTTTTTTTTATTATTCTTTTTTTAATGCTTCTACTACGTCTCTTATACGTATGGTGACCAGATTTCTGAATTGGGACATTTGTAATGCATCAAATCCGAACATACAGTTTTTTTTTAGAATAAAAAGACATAACATCTTTTAATACAGAAAATATATCGCAAAAATGAAATGTAAACATAAAATATATACGGTGGCGAGAATGTCAATAGGGAAGATACATTTTGGCAAATTTTGGCTACTTTTCTTTGCTTAAAAAAATTTTATTAATTTTTATGAAAATATAGCTTCCTATCTAAAAAAAAAAAGCTATGTAAATTAAAATTTCAAAATTTTGAGTTTTAACAAATGCTGAATAAAATTTTAAACAGATTTTTTAGAATTGTTTTGAGTATGCCCATTCAATTCAAGATGCATGTTTGAAATAGCTTGGACTTACCTTTTTTTTCTTGATTTTTTTTTGTTCGCCCTTTTTCTTCCATACAAAATACGTTTACCAATTTACCAAAAATCAAGCTACTTCAAACTTGCACTTTGAATTGAATGGGCTACAAAACTGCATACCCGGAATGGTTCTAAGAAATGTAATTAAAAAGCTCAAAATTTTGATGAGACTTTGTGGAACTTAACTAATTTTTTTACAACGTTTAAAATTTTGACTTGCACGGTATTTGTTAAATAACGAGCTAGACTTTCATAAAAAATAATAAACATTAAATAATTGAAAGGGTAATAGCCAAAGAATGTTAAAATGTCTCTTCCCTATTTTTATCTTTGCCACTGTATCTACAGCTTACATTTTTCATATCCATGAATTTTTTGAGGGAACTAGTATTGCAATAAACTCAAGTTAGAATAATTTCGTGAAAAAACAAACAACAAAACTTAACAAAAAGCAGAATAAAACATAACCAGAGATCACAGAAAGTAAGGATGTGGGCTATGTTTATGGCTTCCATATATTCTATGTTCCTTGTAATAACGAATGTGCTGCCACGTTTTTTAAATTAACAAAGAAAACACTGAAAATCGGGACATAATCGGTACAAATATGAAAAATTGGGGCACTTATACGTCCCGACTTAAAAAAAAAATATTCAGCGGAACAATTTTCTCAAAATCGATACTATCCCGCTAAAATAGGTACGAATGGTCACCGTACTTATACTCTGTCTGGTGGCAACTTCCGCTTTACGCTGACTTTATATATATAGTAGTTGTAAGTAATATTAAATGTCTATCTGTCTGTTGCATCTTCGTGTTATTCACAATTTTGTAATGACTCTTCTCTACCTTCCTGCATCTTATCTACCCCTTTGAGTTCATCAGCTCTATCATAGTTCACTTCCAGCTAGTGCACATGCTTAGTGCTTCATACTATTTAAGTAAATAATGCTTTGTTGTTTCTTTGCTACTTGTTGTTTTTTACTGCTAACTAGATACTATTTTGCTCCACCAAACACCCATAGGTATGTATGTACCCTGCAGGAAATTTAATTAGTTTTAAAGTAGTTTATACTTTATTTTCAATGACAACTAATTGAAATTCTCACTATTTTACCTGCAACGAACTCATTTATTTAACAAGACGATGCCCTACGAAGCAGTCAATTGTCTTTTCCTGCATGTATTTTCAACTACTTTAAAATGCATTTCGCTTAAACAACTTCAAAGTCAGTTCTTTTGAATACGCTTGTGTTCTGCACTTCACAGATGCTTTTTCAAAATTCCAATACAAATTTATTCCTTTGATCAAAAAGAGTATCGAAATTCGACCCAGTTGCTCATTTCATTTGTTTTAAAGTAGACATACAAATAGTTGATTAAAAAAATAACACTTTTTTCCGTCAGGGTATCTACTAATCTACAACTCCTAATTATTTACATGTCTCTGCTTTTTTTGCCTACAATTTGTCTCTTCCGCTCCGCTGATTGTTGATTGCCACTATCATTGTTTACTATTTAAGTTTACTATTCGACTTTTGTTGCACAGTGGGGGCAGCAACAGCCACAGTATGTATGTATATAGACACCACAGTAGGCATTAGTAACAGCTCCACATAATGGAGTAATAACTTACGTACAAAAGCCGGGTGAATAGTTGAAACGTCAATTTGACATGTGTGTAAAGCGATGTTGATAAAATTGTCGTTAATCCATGTTGAGGAGATGAGATCTACAATTTTGTTTGTCAGCGAAAAATAGTGATCTAATGTTTACTTCTACCGTGGCCGGTGATGAAATTGAGATGGCCCTATGAAGCAATTGTTTATGACAGCCGCTTGAAAGTGAAGATAGATGTGCAATAAAACTGATATCAAGTAGATTATGTGAAGTGGAGTATATGCTTGGATGTTATCGCGCTTTTTATGGGCTTTTGAGAGGCAGAGTTTAAACGCATACAATATTAGAACACGTCGAAAGGCGAATGATAGCAAGCACTCATACAAAAACTTAAATTCGCTCGAATTCAAAAAAAGCTGTTCATGAATTTTTTTCTTCTATTTTTAATTTACTTTGTTAGGTTCAGTTTTATTTTATTTTAGTTTATTTTTTTGTATACATTTTCTTACTGGCTTACTTTCTACACACTTCAAAACCATTCTCATTAGTAACTACTCAAACGAGCGCCAATCTTTAAGAATGTATGAGTGCTTTTTACGATCGTTGTTTTCTTAACTTCTTAACTTTTTAAAATGTCATTTGTACATTGAACTCTGCGTGCTGGAAAGATTAGTTCAGGTTTTTGCTGTTTCATTTTTAAGTTTTAATTTTTCGTTTGTTGTTAGAAAAGTATATTATTTATTTGCAATTATTTAAAGAGAATAAAAGAGTAAAGTTTTTTAACTTGATGCCGTAAATACCCTCTTTCATAAAGAAAATATGAAAAAGATATTGTAAAAATAATGCCAGTTAGTACTTAACTACATTTCTTCTTGGCAAACTTATTCTTCTTGCTATTTTGTACTGAAGATTATGTAAGCATTTTTGAAGAATTCAAAGTAAGTTATCGAGTTACAGTTTAGGCTTAATTGGTTGCTAACAAAAATTTTCAATATTTTCTTATATTTAATTGCATTTGCTTTTAATGGAATTTAATGATGTGAAAATTTATACACATAATAAAATTATAACAGGCCGACGTCTTTAGAATATAAATATTAAGGAAAGAAATATTAAGGAAGAAGAAAAATTAATATGACGAGTATTTATTAGAGCAACAGAAGCCAAATCAATAATATTTAGAATTTTTGTCTGTCTGTCTGCATCACTCGAAAACTAATACATTAACTGAAGTGTAGTTTTTACTGATGTATTGCTAGAGGTCTACAGAGTTGCCACCTATTTGAAAATTGCAGTTTAAGTAAATTAATAAAATGACGCATATATTACAATATGCAAAAATGCGGTTTAAGAATGATGGCAGCCGAAGATATTTTTATGGAAGGTTGCCACCTGTTCGAAAATTTTAATTTGATTTAGTTGATAAGATAAATCAAATATTGCAATATGGGTATCAAGCTAAAGAGGTTTAGCTAAGTTTACTACCGAAAATGTTTTTGAGCGGGGTTTCCACCTGCTTGAAAAGCTTTATTTACTTAAATTTAAAAAGTAAATTAAATATTACAATATGGGTATTAAACTAAAGAGGTTTAAGAAAGTTTACTGTCGAAAATATTCTTGAAGTTCGTTGCCACCTAGTATTTGAAAAACATAATTCAGTTATACCTTTATTATACCTTTGAAAAATGTGAGCGATATGTTGACTCGAGTTATAAGATTATAAATTAAATTTAAAGCAGAAAGCGGATACTTTACCTACACATTCATAAAAATTAAAGAATGCTTCAAAAATCCAAAAATGTGTTTGAAGATCTCCTTCATAAAGAGTCTATCCCCTTGTCCGCTTAGCGCCTAAATATAAGTACAATCGTTTTCCGGTTTGAGCCGATACCAAACTACTTTTTTACGCCAATTTTTCATACGTAGTGTAAACAGGTCTCTTGGCTATGTCCGTGGGCATCAATGCTTAAGTTATCCACTCACTGGTACCTATTCGGAGGATCTTTTCATCGAAGCAACATCATGCATGCGTAAGATATAGCTAAGCCAGCTCAGTCGGTATTTCTTCTCATAAGCATGCTGTCAAAAAGCTCGTTAAGCTCCTCATTCCCTCTTCTTCGGTACATGTCAGGGCGCGGATAAGTCAATCCCAATTTGGACGGAGAACCTTATATGTAATGTTAAGAAGGCTGATTCGGGCATAATTGGTACACACAACAGAATCTCCCTTCTTGTAGATTGGACAAAGTACATTAGGGTTCCAATCTTCGATCAGGTCTTCACCAAACCAAATTGCGCTAAACAACTAGTATATCGCGTAACCAACTTTTCGCCGCCGGCTTTGAGCAGCTCAGCGGGTGCACTGTCCGGTGGCTATATTATCTTTAATTCCCGACTGTGGCGGCCGCCCTCCTGGCAGGAAATGGTAAACCTCCGAGCTTCTCATTAAAACAATCTGACGTTTGAAGACGTCGTAAAACTGTAGGTCTCACCATTTGTGCGGCAACGTCACACCACGGATAAGATAAAAAACTCAGCATATATGTGAAGTAACAAGTGTGAACTACCAAATTTAGTAGGATTAAGACCAAAACGACAACAGGTTCTAGCTTAATGGAAGTGCATGTGGCTATTCTACCAGCATTACAGTAAACTGCAAAGCTGAAGAATTATCTACGCGAATCACCCTTTAGTTAACCTCGCTTACAATCGACTCATAAAGCGTTTGGCGAACATCCGGTCAAGCAAAGTTGGAGAGTTCTTTTGGTTTCGGATGAGATTTAAACCACAAAGCTCTATTTTACTAGGCGGATCCTCTATTTACTTCGGCTACTCGATATATGAAACTTCGTTGCTTGAGAGAAAGGGTTAATTGAAAATTACAAAAATAAATTCTGAATACAAATTACTTAAATTATGCATAGTTTACATGTACCTTTATCGTTTTATATTTAAAATGTCACTTCAATTATTTGGTGGCACGTACATATGTATGTATGTATGTATATACCAAAAAAAAAAATTTGAGCAGAATCCAAAATTTTGCATACCAAAAAAAATTTGAGCAGAATCCAAAATTTTGCATAGAAAAAAACCCATTAAAGTTTTTAGATTTCAAGTTGTCATTTAACTTTTGAAATTGGGGTGCAACTGGGGTGGTCGCGCTACAAAGCGTTAATCACACATTCACACCCAAACACATATACGCATACGTTAACTACATACGTGAACTTTCATAAAATTTATTGCCGTAAAATACGAGAAATACCCACAACCGAATATTAATTTCTGCAGTTGGCAGTGATATACAGTTCTGTTAATTTATGCGAATATGACACACATACATGCATACTTGCAAATGTGTATTCCCTGCAGAAAAAAATTATCAATTGATAAAAAATTACCCACTTGTAGTTAGGTTTTTTACGGGATTTCTATAAAATATATAACTTGTAGTTAGCTACAAAAAGCTAACTTTAAACTAGTTGACAGGTAATGCAGGAGATGGTTTTCTTTAAACGCCTTTCTATTTAAATATCCTGCACTTCGCAAATACTTTTTCGAATTGAGGACAAATAAAAAGTTATGTCTGACGGAGTTCGAATATGGGACCACCAAAAACAGAATATGTAAACAAATATGAAATGTAATAAAATAAATAAAGTAAATAAATATAAAAAAATATAAAAAAAATTTGTTTTTCCTATTTATATGTTATGTCCAAAATCAAATGCAGAGGTAACCACCCTTGATTATTTCGCAGCCATCGCCATAGAAATATAGTTACCTTGACTTTTAGCTCTTTCTTAATCAACTTAAAGTTAGCTTACAGTTAGATACATTTCCTGCAGGGCTTATACACATAGCTATACATTCATATAAAGTTAGTTGCGCAAATAAAATCGAGCACACGGCGCTGCACCCCAGCCAACTGTTGGACAAACAATCAAAACGGATGTGAGCAGAGCACACGGACTGTTATGAACTGCCAAAAAACGCACATGAGCATGTAAATGAATACATCCATATGTATGTACTTATGTTTATAGGTACAAATGGACATTCATTCATACGTATGCAAAAAATATATGTATGACTACAAATTGAAATATGCATTTAAATGCAAATAATTCCGCTTATTTAGAAGTGTTTTTGTTTGTTTGTTGCACTCGTCCACACTTCTTGATTTTCCAAATCAGTGTAGAGCGACCCTTACACACAGACGGACCATAATTTCCACTCAGGCTGTCAAACAATGAAATTTGCAATTCGCACGTGCAGTAAATCAACAAACAGCAGCAAGAAAAAGGCTTGAAATAAGCGAGGGAGAGAGTGAGACAGGAATAGAGTGTGAAGGAGATAGGGAAATGAATTTAGTTAAATATATTTTGAGTGAAAAACTATGCTGTGACACTGCAAAGGCAGCGAATGGTGCTGGGCGTAGTCTGTGTCGTCTGCCCGAAGCGTGACACTCGGCAGACAGACAGCAAATTTTCGCTTTTAATGGCAGCCGGCATGGATTTGTACGTGCCAAGTACGTTGACGAGAGCGAGGAGCGGCTATTGACGAGATGGATAAAGCGACTTCTTGACTGATTTAAATTTGCATTTATCTTTTTGTGGAACGTGGAGGGGGGCAAAAGCTATTCTGTTTGGGTGATAACTTCATAAGCCACTAATGTTGTTCAAAAGTGGGTTTCTGACTATTTTTTTTTTGTGTTTTACCTCAACGTTTTTTATTGGGAATACGAATACCAGTTAGGTGTATATTCGTATGTCCTATTTAATTAGTAATTGAAAAAACTTATTTACACACCCATTCATTATTAGAAATAAAAATAAAAAAAAAGATTTCTTAACTGAATGCCATTTCCATTAAATACCGTAAAATTTGCAATTTAATTAAGCAGATAAATATGTATGTGCATGCTGTTTGCATTACATATGTATATGTATATATTGTTTACAACTACAGTGAAAGCTCATAGGCGGGCGCTCTAATAAGCGGACATCTCCTATAAGCGGACAAATTCTTGGGAACGCACAATTTTTTTTTTTCCCATACAAAATACTATATCCCATACATGGACTTTCCCACATATGGACGCGGACACTCAAACATGTCTAGAAAAGTGGTCCAAAAATGTATGTAAAAAAATAAGGTCGCATTTTTAATGCCGCCAGCCCGTAGGATTGTGCTATACCAAAAAAAATTATACCCCTATTTTTTTATTTTGAAATCACGCGAAGCTCTAGTAAGCGGTCAATTTAGATTTTTTTTAGTCTGATGTTGACTTTTTCGCATATACAATATGTATATGTAATCAAGTAGATACGTCCATATCCAAAGATGTTTTCTTTTCTAGAAAAAATGTTGCCTTTTCATTGCCTCTTCTTGCTGCTTGAGCGGGGCGGGCAATGAGATTTGTCTCTAGAAAAGAGAATGCCATAACTTTGAATTTATTTGCCATGCATTCTGTTTTTATCGGTTCAAGGATAAGCATTATTTCAGTTAGGAACCTGCAATTTATATTTTTTAAATTTGAACTTTAAGATTATTTTTTACGAAATTCCCATAAGCGGACATCTCCCATAGGCGGACGAAAAGTAGGTGACCATCGGTATCCACTTATGGGAGCTTTCACTGTATTTTCTAAGGGTGATTTTTATGCACATACAGTGGTGGGCAAAACATATGGACCTGAAAGAAATATTTTGGGAAGGCTAGCCAATACCAGTTTTTAAGGCAAAACTGTTTCTTTTTGTTTTGTTTGGCAGAATTCAAAAAAGCAATTTCAAATGCCAAGCGAAGCCAGGTCCTTCTCCACTTGGTCTTTCCATCGCATAAGAGGCCTACTTCTTCCTCTTCTACTACCAACGTATTTTAAGTTAAACACTTTCAGGGTTGGCGCGTGTGCATTAATTCCAATGACTTGGTCAAGCCAGCGGAAATTTACCTCGTCATAGTCAGATGTTTCTTTTAGTTAAGTTTAATAGCTTAATGCATAGAGAGAAGACAACGGTAATCCCGATTCACGGCGCATAAAAATTGTACCTTGACAGACGGCGGTAATGCGGATTAACAAGCCGCGACATCGTGGGTTCGAGTCCCATTGCCAGTAGAATTTTTATGTAATAAATCTTTTTAGAAAATAAATTTTGGGGAAAAATGTAGGAAACAATTTGTGAGAGAATTTAATTGTAAAAAGTAATTTTTTTTTTTAAGAAAAATCATGTTCTTACCGACTTCAAAGATAAAGCAGATTCTTATTTTGTCGTGTATATTTTTAATTGTAGTCTTCCGCCCTGAAAGGGTTAATATTCCACTAAAATTATGCGCGCGTTCTGAGTCCGCAAGCGCCGAAGGGAGCGTCTATCGAAGTGCATATACATATGTATGTATGTATTTTAAGAGTAATCGAAATAAGAAATATATTACCTTATGTACATACATACATATTATTTTGTTTTGATTTTTCTATAATCCATTTCAAAATTGATAATCCTCGCCGCATCTTTCTGATATTATTTATTTATTCGTTACATAGAAAAATTTGCATAATGAAATTATTTATAAGGAGAATAAAATGCATTAAAAGCAGGAGGAAATTTGTCGTAAGGTTGATTTGTATTAGAAAAGATTTCATTATTCACCAGTTCGTTATGGACAAGTTTGACTGTATTTATATAAGGGTGGTAAAGAAAAAAAATTTAAGTTGAATTTTTAATGCTCTCGACCCTAGGACTGCGCTATAGCGCAAAAAATATTTAGAGGTCGCTCAAAGCATTCAAAGCTTCCCATGTATTTTATATGGGGAATAAATTTCGTAGAAATGGTGTAGAATTCTTGAAAATCAATATTTTCAAATCGGGAAAACTCTCTTCATGAGACTTCTATTTCTTAATAGTAACTTTTTTTATATGCCGCCGAAAAAATGCAATGAGCAGCCTGTAAAAAATCGTTAGTATTGAAAAATGACAAAAAATAGGGTATCATTATTGGAAGTCTTCTGACGAGATCAAAAAATATTCAAGAATTCTTTACCATTTCTACGAAATTTTTTTTTTGTTTCAATATAGAATACATGGAGAACTTTGAGCGCTTTAAGCGATCTCTAAATATTTTTTCCATTTCGAAATAACATTCCTGGGGGTGAGAGCATTAAAATTCGGACTTTACTACTTTTACTTTACTTTTTTTTTCAAACGATTTTTAGGACCATGCTAATAACCATACAATAATTTTGTTACTTTTCTATAAAAAATTTTATTGAAAAAGCAGCCTGAAGCTCGATAGAGTTGTTGGGTATTTATTAATTTTTAAATAGATATGAATAGAAAAATTGTTATCAAAAACTTTGAGTTCGAAAAACAAAAAAATTAAGTTAAGCACACAGATACACCAGAAAAAATCTTATAAAAATCTAATGTTGGAAATATTTATTACGTTATTTTGCTAATTTTAAGATACAAAAACTCATAGCAATAATTTTAAAGCAATGAACTTGAAAACTCTCACACATGCCTGGAAGCTCACACACAAACACACGCGTGGTTCCTTTTGCTCAAAAGATGTAAGAACAAACAAGCAAAAGCATTTAAATTAAAACCGGTAGCACGGCAAAACGCCTAGAAACATGTAATTAAATTATGCCACAAATTATAGGGCAAAAATATACAGCGCGTGAAAAGAGAACTAAAAAGGAAGTTTAAAGTGAAATATGTATGTGCAAAGAAAATATTTAAAAGAAAAAGTAAACTGAGAAACGTTAACAAAAGACTTCAACTACAGCAGTGTAAAGAAAAAATAAAATAAAAGCGAAAATAATCGCCAACACTAAAGCGCGCGCACACGGCACAACACAGCGCAGCACAGCAGAGTATAATTAGAGAGCGGGCGCAGCCAGCGGCTCCTGTGAGCTCATTAAAAATTATAAAAGCATAAGTAAAATAAAAAGTTTTAAGTGAAAAATAGCAAACTGTGAAGTATTCAACTAAAGTAAAGCAGCATTTGAGGCCAAAGGCAAGAATAAACATACACACACACACACACACACACACACTTAAGCGCGCACCAGGCAACAATGCGCCTTCTAAAAGCGCCAGCAACGGCAGACAACACCGCTGTGGCAGGAGCGCAGCTGGCGCATGACATCATTATTGCGAATCCAGCAGAGTCATTGGAGCCACATTCACAGGCGCACCATCCACAACAGCAACACCAACACCACCGTCAGCCGCAACACTACCAACACATCAGCGCCATGCATGTGGTGGATGTGCAGCGGCTGAAAATGGCTAAAAGCGCGCCAACGCCAGTAACGAATAGCAATCGCCGACGTAAACAACACAAAACAAAAGCCGCACCGCAGCTACAGAGCAGCGTTGGGGACGAGCGCCAATACCATTACAGCAACAATGAACAACATGTACAAAACGCGGTAGCTGGAGTAAAATCAAGGTCGCTGGAACGCTACGCCAAGCCGCCACACGCAGCCATGCTCGCGTTGGAACAAGAAAGCGCGCTCACACCGAATCTGAACACCTCACCACGCCGACGTCACTTCCTCTCCCCCTTCAAGTCGCTAAAGCGGCGCAGTCGTAGCAGCAGCAGCAGCGGTGGCGGCAGCAGTCGTTGCGATTCGCGTGACGTTACAGTCGCGGCCATGCTGGCCATGCAACGCGAACATCAGCTGCTGCAACAACAGCATCAGCACGAGCAGCACGAACATCAACCAGTCGAGCGTGATCAGCAGCGAGCGGAGCAACTCACCACAGCACAAACATTGTTGCAGCAGCATGTTGCAAAACGCGCGCAACATTTACATTCGAATAGTTCGCAGAGCGGCGATAGCGGCACTGGTGGCACAGAACTCGAAATGGAGTTGCAAGATTTCAGTCGCACCTCAGCGGCGGCGAGCAGTCAACTCTCGCTGAGCTTTTCGCAGTTGAGCAGTGGCGGTGATGGCGGCGATGTTGACGATGATAGCAGCATTGATGCGGCAGCCGCGGATGTGGTAGCAGCTGCAGGGCGGCGTGAGTGCGCGAATGTTGACAGAAGCGCAGCTGAGCGACATGTTGCTGAGCGACAATTAGTTGAGCAAAGTGTTGCTGATCAATCGACGAATGGTGTGTTGATGGAAAACGGAGGGGTCGACGATGTTGACGTAGAGGAGGAGGAGGAGGCGCGCAACTTTGCCGTCACTGTGGACGATTTGGATGCTTCGTTTGCCGAGGAGGAGACACTCTACACGATCGGCAATATAACACTCGTCGACGATACATACTCCAATTATGATCCGAAGAATGATGCGGAGCGTATGTTCCTCCAGGTGGTGGGCATATTGCGCGATGAAAATGAGGTGCGTTTTATATACTTTTCATATGCAAATGTATGTATGTACCTATGTGCGTTATTATTAAATATGTAAACTGGTAAGTACTTTGAAATTTTTATTAAAATACCCTGAATACCAAGAAGAGCGCCAACAAAATTATTATGCAAAAAAAAATCAAAACGTTTTCGAAATATTTTACTTTTACTCTTACTTGTGTTAGGCCAGATAGTCTCTTATCGCTGACTGATATGTAAAGTTAAGATTAAATGAATATACTTTTAGTCCAGAAAAATCACAAAAAATCGCCGGTAATATCCCAAAAATGTCGGAAAGATGACATGAACGGTGCCGAGAAGATATTAAAGTATCCCCAAAAACAAAAGAAAAGGCATTTCATCTTACGAGTTTTATCAAAAAAAAATAATTCAGTTATTTCTGCTAAAAAAAAGTTGACAATTTTGTCCTTGGTTAGATTACTTTTCAGGAGAGGTAGCAGGTTACCGGATTACCATGTTGAAGGGCGATCTATTGTAACCGCAGTCTATTTGGAAACAAATATTCTCTGATGCTCGTATCTCCTGGCTGCATTTCATAAGTATTCAGAATCTGCAATAGTCCGAGCAAATAACTACCTGGTTTGACAAGAGCTTCATTGACTTGTGGACAGTAAGAAAACCTGGTCCAATTCTTACATCGTGCCTGATAAATTGAAACTGTGCTCTGATTCTCGATTTTGATAATCCTTTCCATTCCCATATCCCTTAACTCCACTGTGCGGGATACCCAAATGAGGTAAACCTGAAGGCGATGAGTGTTAAAAACCGAAGGCAATCTCACATCAGCTTTAAGGTGGCATCATTTGCGTTGCTAGCGAGAAGCTCTGACCTAATGTCAGAGTGTCTGTTGGTCGCTTTATTTTCTATGCTCTGGCCCAGACAAATGTGGCTCAATGGTAAGCAGTCCAACCTGAAAGCCAGAGCTAGCTTGCTGGGAAAGATTAACCTTCTGATTCGTACGCTTAAGACGACTGTTCTGACGCCGTAGTCAGTGTTGGAAACCTCAAAATGTCAAATGTCAAAATCATTCTGGTATTTATACTTCGGTTCTCTTACTTAGGGTCGTTTTCTCGACTGCCTGTTAAATTTATCTTCCCAGTAATTGCGTCGGCTGCTTTGTCGGTCAAATGCATATAACAGCCAACCGATAACGTCGATACAAATACCGAGAAGACAAATTTATCAGGCAGCCGATAAAATGGGCCTTAGTTTAATTGACGTTGAAGGTAAACTTCAAAAGGCACAGATCCACAAAGCTGATGCGGAGTTCTTCCACATTTTCTATAACCCTGAGGATGGACAAGTCTTGTCCTAAACAGCTAAGCCGTTTTCTGGGCTACATTTTGCCGAGTAGGCAAGACTAGAAGCAGCTTGAGAGCCGCGGTTTGTGCTAGTCCCATTACACCAGTGATCTCCACGCAAGCTAGTCGTTGAAGTTTTCTGTACTTCCACCAGATGGGTGCAACATACATAAGGATGATTTTGGAGATGGTTTAGGTCAAAAATCTTTCCAATTTGGGTCTATTGAAACATTTCCTCTCCCTTAGCTTCCGGAAAGTCCAGATGGAGACCCTGCATTTCTTAAATTTTGTCTAGGTGCAGATTCCATAAGAACGTTTCATCGATGATGGTTCTCATTTATTTGACTTTCCCATAATAATGTAAATATCTTTTCGCCTTATCCAGATTTAGGGACTCAGTTGTCTGCTAGAGGGTCCTTTGTGTTATCAAAAGCATCCTCTACGTTCCTGCTTTTTATTTTTGCTTAAAAAAGTTCCGTTTTAATTGAGAATATTTATTTTTAAACCCAATTTTATGGGACAATATTTGTTTTACTTTTCAGATAACTCTTTGCTTGAACCAGTTAAAACGGCTAAACGGTGGTTATTCGTGCAAAATAGCTAAAAATAAGTTTGGCTTATTTCCCTTCCAAATATTTAAATGACCTTGAAAAATTTTAAATTAAACGATTAAATTATTAAAAATTATGCAAATCTTTATATTGATCAAAAATGCACATTATTTGCGCTCTGCCATTTCTCCTCGTATACCGACCCATCAGCTAACAGCAACTAAAAGATAAGAGCTCATTAAAAAATCATAAAAAAATTTTATAGCCACATAAATTCTCGACCCTCCTCACTGCTCGAATTCCTGGCATACATATATACGGTGGCGGGCAAACAAATAGGGAAGCGACATTTTAGGAAGTTTCGGCAATTTTTCTTTTGTTTATTTAATGTTCCATATTTTCTTATAGAACCTCACTATCTAACGAAAACCATGTAAGTCAAAATTTCGAACTTTGTATGAGATTTATAAAAATTCGACGAACCTCAACAAATGTTTGTGAAAATTTTATGCTTTTTATTCAGAACTTAAAAAAAATTAGGTATGCAGTTTTGTAGCCCATTCAACTTAAGTTTATTAAAGTGCAAGTTTAAAGTGGGTAGGACTTACCGCTAATTTTTGGATTTATTTTTTTTTGCTGATGGTATTCTACATTTTCCTCCATATGAAACACTTTTCGAACATGCTTTGTATGGAAGAAAATGCGAGTCACTGTCAGCAAAAAAAAAAAAAATACCACAAATCAACGGCAAGTCCTACCCACTTAAAAATTGCACTTCAAACAATTCGATGGGCTACAAAATTTTAAAGCTTTATGAAACTTTCACCAATTTCTTAATTTTTGTAAAAAGTTCGGACTTACATGGTTTTTGTTAGACAGTGAGCTGCACTTTAATAAAAAACTACGAAAGTTTTTAAAATGTCGCTTCCCTATTTGTATGTCCGCCAAAGTATGTCTGTACGTGCAAGAATTAAAGTGCATACATTTCTGTTGAACGCAAAAACAAAAAAAACATGCACTAGCGTGAAAGTTGCTACATTAAAAATGGGGGAAGAATATGATCATATTTCCCGCAAGCTTTGCCAGTAATTAGAAAAGAAGCAAAAAAACTTGTGGTTCTCATTAAATTCGTGCATTAAATTCTCTTGGCGCGCAAAAAATTTTTCACAGCAAAACGTCAATGCAAGACTGCAGCCGTAAGAAGACAAACGAAAAAAAATATCGCCCAAGTCCCAGCAGGTCTTTGCACAGCTTGCAAGCATTCAGAGCCTGCGCGCTTGCTGCAAACGCTCTAAAGCCCCTTCAACCCAT